>NC_136392.1:38235347-38501362 GCF_965140285.1 Lepidochelys kempii
ACGCGCTATCTCAGAGTTCGCCCTCTCCTGGCAACCGAATGGAACATTCCAGAATCCTCTGGGTTTTTAAAGGGCCGGGGAGCCCTGGAAATGAGATTGGGGGGTTGGGGGGTCACAACCGTCTGGGGGGTCCCTAAAACCTGGGGAAGGGGGGACTGGGGTCAGGCAGGGGGTCCCCCCGAACCGAGGGCCCTGTTGTCCGAATGGAGCTGGACTCCGCGGGCGAGCAGGGTCCCTGTCATGGACTTGACATGTTGGGGTGCGGGCAGCTGGAGGTCCCCCCGGTGCTGGGTCCCCCCGGTGCACGCCCGTCGCCTCCCGGGATTTGACGTTTAATTGAAAACCTAGCCTGGAAAACTGGCACCCGTGTTCGAGTCACCCATTCGGGGGGTCGGGGGCGTTTTCCTTCCTTTTATTCATGCATATTAAACCCTGGTTTTAAACTGGACACTTTTCATTTCTATTTTCAATTGACTCTTTTCTGGTATTGAATGTTGAATCCGAATTCGTGCACTCGGCGTTTTATTTCCAATGAATTTGTGTTTCGTTTGTTGTTTCTCCCGAGGTTACTGTTCAGCCATTCGAGTATTTGACCATTGTCTTTCTTCACGAGAGAGCAAAGAAGGGAAGCCAAGGACGGAAAACTTCCCTTTGATTAACCGCGGGGCGAGGGTCTGGTTCGCTTCGGACACACGGCGCTTTACAGCAAAGCTGTTATGAAACATTCGTCAAACATGGACATTTTTTATTTTGATTTTCAATTTAATATTTAATTTCTCTTGGTTTCTTTTTGAATTGTAATTCACCTGATCTTGTGGGGGTTTTGTTTTTTTCTTCTTTGTTTAGTACATTGAAAGCGTCTGAAATGTCCTTTTTTAGGTCCGGCTTTCATTGAAATAACACTTTGGGGGGCCTTTTCCTTAGTAGTAGGGCAAAGATGTGATTTTTAGTTTTAGTTTCAATTTATTTCAGGTTTTATTTCCTGGGGATTTCAGTCTGAACGGTCATTTGTTTATTTTGCAGTTTGGGTGTTAAAGAGAAAAGAAATCTTTCAATTCATTTGTAATGGTAATTCATGTATTGCCTGGGGGTAGGACAGGGTTCAGGGGGTACCCAAGTCCTGGGGGCTCAGGGGGTCACAGAGGGGGCCCATTATATGGGGCAGAACAGGGTTCAGGGGGTCCCCGTATCCTGGGGGCTCAGGGTGGGGCCTCCAATACCTGGGGGTGGGTGTAGGTTCAAGGGGATCCGCGTTACCTCTGTGCAGGGGGCCCGGCCCCCCAAGCCTGGCTCCCCCACGGACAGGCGCCGGTGCTGGGCCCGGGCTGGGTGCTTGTGGAAGAGACGGTCACATTCAGGGGCAGAGGCTCTGGTTGCATTCGGGGCAGAGCAGGGGATGCTGGCTCCAGCCCACACAGCAGGCAGGTGGCCGGGGGGGGCCGGGCCCTGTGGGGCAGGAGAGAGGGATCACCCCATAGCACGGCCCCCCATGCCCTCCAGCAGTGCTCCCTCGCTCCCAGTCCCCACCGCCCTGCCTCACAGCACCCCCACTCCTCAGCCCCACAGTGCCCCTGCACTCTCCCCAAGTGCCCCCCCAGCTCCTCCGTTCCCGACCCCACAGCGCCCTCCACAGCAGAGCCCCGTGTCCCACAGCGCCCCCACTCCCCAGCCCCCCACTCCCCACACCACCCCCCACGCTGTCTCCACAGCCAGTGCCCCCGTGCCCCACGGTACCCCCCAGTCCTCAGCCCCACAGCTCCCCCCACGCTCTCCCCACAGCGAGAGCTCCCTGTGGCACGCACCTGTCTGGGGCAGGGCTCCGGGGGGCGCTGTGTCGTGGATGGGCACCGAGTCCAGGATCAGGGTCACCTGGAAGAGACGAAGGGGTGACAGGCCCAGCCGACCCCCCTCGATCCACCCGACCCCCCCAGCCCTGCCCCAGCCCCCGACCCCATCTCCCCCAGCCCTGCCCCAGCCCCCAACCCCCTTCCATCCCACCCCTGCCTCCCCCAGACCCTCTTCCACCTGCCCCCCTCACCTCTTGCCCCCCCTGCAGCATTCCCTGCAGGATACGGGGTTCGGGTGATTGTTCTGAAATAGAAAAGCCACAATGAGACTCAGCCTCCGCCCTGCCCCCCCTCGCCCTACCCCACAGCACCCCCTGCTCAGCCCCCACCCCGCTCCCTGCCCCACGGTGTCCCCTGCTCCCCCTACTCAGCCCCCACCCCACTCCCTGCCCCACGGCACCCCCTACTCAGCCCCCACCCCCACTCCTTGCCCCACGCACCCCCTGCTCAGCCCCCCCACTCCCTGCCCCACGGTGTCCCCTGCTCCCCCTACTCAGCCCCCACCCCACTCCCTGCCCACGGCACCCCCTACTCAGCCCCCCACCCCACTCCTTGCCCCACGGCACCCCCTGCTCAGCCCCCCCACTCCCTGCCCCACAGCGTCCCCTGCTCAGCACCCACCCCGCTCCCTGCCCCATGGCTCCCTGCTCAGCCCCCACCCCGCTCCCTGCCCCCCAGCACCCCCTACCGAGAGCAGCAGGTTGAGCTCGGCCCGCAGCAGGACCACGTCCACGGTGACAGAGGCCACACGCCGGGCGTCCGGCTCCTCCAGCCCCTCGGCGAAGCTCAGCCCGTCCGACTGCTGCTCCGTGTAGCCATAGAGCCGGAGCACGTCCCGCCCGCCCTGCGGGGAGCCGCGTTAGCACCGGGGCTGGGGGGAGCCGGTGGGTGAGTACCTGGAAGCTGGGAGATATGGGGCGGCTGGGGGCGGACAGGTGGGGGGATACCTAGGGGGGCTGGGAGATATGGAGGGGCTGGGGGGTGACCGGTGGGTGGGTACCTGGGGGCTGGGAGATATGGGGGTGTTCGGGGGTGACCGGCGGGTGGGTACCTGGGGGCTGGGGCGTAACTAGGGTGTTGGTAACTGGGGGCTGGGAGATTGGGGGTGTTGGGGTGTCAGTACCTGGGGGGCTGGGAGATTTGTGGGGCCGGGGGTGTCGGTACCCCGTGGGGCTGGGAGATTTGTGGGGGGCGAGGGTGTCGGTACCCGTGGGGCTGGGAGACTTGGGGTCTCACTTGTATGGTGTTGACCGTGCTGCAGAAGATGGGGTTGTTGGATACTGGGGTACAGGGAGTGAGTGGGGTTCAGGAGTTGGGCAGTTCAGCAGACCAGAATGTGGGATTTGGGGGGTCTCACCTGGCTTCATCTATGCTGAAGACAACAAGGTTGTTGGGTATTGCAGTTCGGGGGGGCTGGGGTGATCCGAGGGGTTTCAGGGGCTGGGGGGTTCAGTGTAGCTGGGTGATCTGGGGGTGGGGGGTTCAGGAGCCAGGGTGGTTCTGGGGGCTCAGGGACTTGGCGATATGGGGCCCGGGGGCTCAGGGGGCTGGGGAGATTCAGAGGGCACTAGGGGTGGGTTCCGGGGCCGGGGTCTCACCTGGATGGCGTCGACCGTGCTGCGGAAGACGGGGTTGTTGAACTTGACCCCGCGCCAAAAGCGGGGTTTCAGGGGGGTTCAGCAGGTTGCGCCCGTATTTCTCCAGAATGTTGAGGGCTGTGGAGATGGTTCGCAGGCAGGCCGGGGGCTAGGGGGTGACGGGGGCGCATGAGGGGCACCCCAGAGCAGATACCCTGCCCCCCATTTCCTCCACAGCCCCCCCCAACTCCCCTCCCACCAGGATCCCAATTCTGCCCCTCTGCTCCCACCCAGAGCCCCCAATCCCTCCCCCACCCCCACTCTGCCCCCTCCCCCAGTCCCCCTTTTTCAACCCCAATCCCCCTCCCAGCCCCACTGCCGCTGACCCTCTTCAGTGCCTTCAATGCCCTCTCCCCTTCCCAGCCCCCCAGCCCTACCCCCAACTCCCCCCCACCTGCCATCTGCCCCCAATGCCTGCTCCCCAGCCCCTCATTCCTGCCCCCAACAGGACTTCCCCCTCCCCCTTCCCAGCCCCCTAACTCCCCACATCTGTCCCCAGTGGCTCCTCCCCTCCCCAGCACCCCATGCCTGCCCCCCAACTCCTCCATGCCCTCCATCTGCCCCCCAACACCCCCTCCACTCCCCCAGCCCCACCACTGACTCCCCCCACATCTGCCCCCCATAACACCCTCCCCGCAGCCCAGCGCTACCTGCCCCTGCATGTTGGCGTGGAGGATGCCCTGGGCGTCGATCTCCCGGTACTTGACGTGGAGGGGCAGGGGAGCCCTCAACAGCTGCTGGACAGTCTCGGGGTGCAGGTCCCCCGGGCTCTGGGCCAGGGCCCCGCACCAGCTCCTCCCGCAGCTGCAGGAACTGGGGCTCCCCGAGGGGAGGAGGTGCCTGCGCCATGACCTGGCCTGGGGGGAGAGCGAAGGGTTAACTCGCTGACCCCCATACCCCCGCTTCCTGCAACCCAGCGCCCCCCGGACCTCCATATCCCCAGCCAGCCTTCCCCATACCCCGATATCCCCCGGCCAGCCCTTCCATACCCCGATCTCTGCAACCAGCCCCCTGTACCCCGATATCCCCCAGCCGGCCCCTGTACCCCGCTTCCTGCAACCAGCCCCCCACCGGACCTCCATATCCCCCAGCCAGCCTTAACCCATACCCCGATATCCCCGGCCAGCCCTTCCATACCCCGATCCCTGCAACCAGCCCCCATACCCTGATATCCCCAGCCAGCCCCTGTACCCCGATCCCTGCAACCAACCCCCCGTACCCTGATATCCCCCAGCCGGCCCCCTGTACCCCGCTTCCTGCAACCAGCCCCCCCCCCGGACCTCCATATCCCCAGCCAGCCTTCCCCCATACCCCGATATCCCCCGGCCAGCCCTTCCATACCCCGATCCCTGCAACCAGCCCCCCATACCCCGATATCCCCCAGCCGGCCCTTCCATACCCCGATCCCTGCAACCAACCCCCCATACCCCGATATCCCCCGGCCAGCCCCTGTACCCCACTTCCTGCAACCAGCCCCCCCCCGGACCTCCATATCCCCAGCCAGCCTTCACCCATACCCCGATATCCCCCGGCCAGCCCTTCCATACCCCGATCCCTGCAACCAACCCCCCATACCCCGATATCCCCCAGCCGGCCCCTGTACCCCACTTCCTGCAACCAGCCCCCCCGGACCTCCATATCCCCAGCCAGCCTTCACCCATACCCCGATATCCCCCGGCCAGCCCTTCCATACCCCGATCCCTGCAACCAACCCCCCATACCCCGATATCCCCCAGCCGGCCCCTGTACCCCGATCCCTGCAACCAACCCCCCGTACCCCGATATCCCCCAGCCATATCATGATCCCTGCAACCGATCCCCTGTACCCCCATATTCCCAGCCAGCCTTCCACTGTACCCTGATTCCCCCAACCCACCCCCACCCATACCCTGATTCCTGCAACCAGCCCCCCATACACCCATATCCCCAACCCGCCCCCACCTTACCCCGATATCCCCCAGCCAGCCTCCTACTGTACCCCGATATCCCCCAGCCAGCCACCGCTGTACCTTGATTCCGCAACCCGCACTCCCCCATACTCCAATACCCCCCCAGCCAGCCCCCCACTGTACCCTGATATCCCGAGCCAGCCTCCCATACCCAGATCCCATTGGCCAGCTCCCCCGTACCCCAGTCTTCCCTGGCCAGCCCCCCGCCCCATACCGTGATCCCCCACCCCACGACATCAGCCCTGTCCCCCTGTCCCCCAGAGCCCCAGGGATGCCGGGGGGTGGACCTGGCGCGGGGGGGGGCCCGAGCGGCTGCTGGAGGTGCAGGGGGCGGGGAGTGCAGGGTGGGCCCTGGGGCGAGTCGCGGGGGGGGGAAGGCGGGGTGCAGGGTAAGCCTGGGATGGGTGGGGAGGGTGAAGGGGGGCCGGGGAAGGGGTCGGGGGAAGCAGTGGGGTCGGCGGGGGGTGCAGGGGGCCGGCGGGAGGGGCCTGGGGTCGGCCTAGGGGGAGCCTGGGGTGGGGTCGGGGGGGGCCGGAGGACGAGTCGGGGGCTGCAGGGGGGGCCGGCGCGGGGGTTCTCACCCTTCGGCGGGCGGGGCCCGGCCGAGAACTCGCGGAAGCAGCGCGCTGGGGACTGAAGAGAAAGAGAAACAGCTGATGGGGGGGCGGCAGGGAGGCCCGCGGGCCGGTAGGGGGGCGGCAGGGGGGCAGGTTGGCAGGTCTTGCAGTTGGGGCAGTGAGGGTAGCCGGGGGACCCAGGGCTGGGAGAGGGGGGCAGTGGGGCTCAAGGCCGGTAGGGGGCACAGGATGCGAGGGCAGTGGGGGGCCCAGGGCCGGAAGGCTGGCGGGGGGGGACGGTAAGGGGGCAGATCTGGGAGTGGGGGCAGTGAGGGTCTTGGGGGGGGGGCCCAAGGTTGGCGGGGGGGGAAGTAGGGGGACTCTGAAGCTGGCTGTGGGGATTCCCGGGGCTGGCAATGGGGGGCAGGCGCGGCAGGGGAGCAGGTCTGTGAGTGGGGGACAGGGCTGGCAGTGGGGACCCCGGGACTCGGAGTGGGGGCAGGGAGGTGTCAGGGGGACCTCAAGGGTGGTGGGGGCCGGCAGGGGAGGGCAGGACTCGCAGTGGGGTGACAACAGGCTCTCAGGGGGATCCCAAGGCTGTCAGGGGACGGTAGGGGGCAGGGAGTGGGGGTAGGGCGGCAGGGCTGGTAGGGGGCAGGGAGTGGAGGATAAGGGAGTAGGGCTGGCAGTGCGGGTCAGGGCCGGCAGAGGGCGGTCGGGGGGGACAGGGGGTCTCAGGGTACCCCAAGGCTGGCAGTGAGGGGCAGGGCCGGCAGGGGGCGGGCCGGGGCGGGCCGGGGGGCGGGCCGGGCGAAGTGAAATCGAAAGGGGTCAGAGCCGGGCTCCGGGGACAGACGGACCCGGACCATGGCCAAGGCCTGCGCTGTGAAAGTCAGCGGGGAGTCCCGCCAGCAGGTGGAGACCCCTAGATGTGGGGTGTAGCGGGGGGGGCGGTGAGATCGGGGTGCAGCGAGATCGGGGGTGCGGTGAGATCGGGGGTGCAACGGGGGGGCGGTGAGATCGGGGGTGCAAAGGAGAGGGATGGAAACCGGTCCCCCCAGGACCCCATAACTCGTGCATCACCCCCGGGGATCCCCCTTCCGCTTCCCCCGGGGAATCCCCGAGCCGGCCACGTGCTGCGGGAGGGGGCCGGCGCAGGTGCTGTGGGGAGGGGGGTCGGCAGGGGGCGCCGAGGGGCAAGGAGAAGGGCCTAGCTGGCTGTGGGGCACGGGGCCAGCAGGGGCACTGTGCCATGGGGCAGGGGGAGTCACCAGGGGGCGCCGTGCCATGGGAAGGGGGGTCGGCAGGGGGCGCCAAGGGGCAAGAAGGGCCTAGCTGGCTGTGGGGCATGGGGCCAGCAGGGGCACTTGCCGTGGGGAGGGTGAATCCCCAGGGGGCTCTGTGCTGTGGGGAGGGGGGTTAGCAGGGGGCGCCGAGGGGCAGGGAGAAGGGCCCAGTTGGCTGTGGGGCACGGGGCCAGCAGGGGCACTGTGCCATGGGGGAGGGGGAGGGGGCCGACAGGGGTACTGTGGGGCGAGGGGGGCGCCGTGCCAGGGGGAGGGGGGTCGGCAGGGGACTTGAGCCCAGTGTTTGGGGCCGTGACCCCCCCCAGACTCAGCTGCCTTTTCCTGTCCTCTCTGTGTTTTTAGGTCGAGCTCTTCAGGGAATCTCTCTTCAAGGAGGTAAATCTGCCCCCCTCATGATTAACTGCCCCTCACTGGGACTAACTGCCCCCCAAATACCCCCTGTGACCCCTCTCTCTTCCCCCCACCCAGGCTGAGCAATTCCTGTCGACATTTTTACCCCAAAAAATCTTTCAACTGGACAAATTCCTGAAGGTAAGAACTCCCCCTCCCTGTGCACCCCCAGACTCTCCCTTGCTCTGTTAGTACCCCCTGAGATGGGACCCTCCAACAGCCCTCTGAGCCCCCAGAGCCCCCTGGTGGGATCCCTCCACATCCCACCCTGGGGTCCCCCCTCACACTGTCAGTGCCCCCCAGGTTGGCCCTCACACTACTGGGGCCCCCCCTTCTGCTGGGAGAGCGCCCCCCACAGGTAACTTTGCTGTCACTGCAGGAGGATTCGTTGAACATCAAGGATCTCTCCACGCTCCGGGCTCCCCTGGATATCCCCATCCCCGACCCACCCCCCAAGGATGAGGATGAGGTGAGTTTTGGGGTAACCCCCTCCCCCGCATCACGCCACACCCCGCTGGTGAGGGGCTGACCCGTTTCCTGTCCCATTCGCCCCCCCCCAGGACTCGACTAACATGGAGACGGATAAGGAGGAGAAGAAGGAGGGTGAGTTTTGGGGAGGTTTTGGGGGGGCAGGATTTGGGGGGAAAGGATTTGGGGTGTGGACTCACCTCCTGTTCTCCCCCCCCCCAGCTCCCAAGTGTGGCTACCTGAAGGGCAACGAGGCCATGGTGACGCTGCTGGGCCGGGTCAAGCCGGAGGTGCGGGAGCTGAAGGAGAAATGTGTTTTGGTGAGCCCCCCAACCCATCCCCCGCAGCAGTGCCCACAATGGGTGGGGGATGCCAGGGCTGGGAGCTTCCCCTCAGCAGTGCCCCCAGGGCTCGGAGCTTCCCTGCAATGATGCCCCCAACGGGCGGGGGATGCCAGGGCTGCGAGCTTCCCCTTACTAGTGCCCTGGCCCCCTCTCACTGTCTCTCTGTCCCCAGGTCATCACCTGGATCCATCACCTGATCCCCAGAATTGAGGACGGGAACGATTTTGGGGTGGCCATTCAGGTAAGGCCCTCTCAGTCCCCCCTCTGCCGGTCCCCCCTCTGCAGGCACCCCAATCTCACCCCAATCTTCCCCCCCGCAGGAGAAGGTGCTGGAGCGGGTGACAGCCATCAAGACCAAGGTCGAGGGCTTCCAGACAGCCATTTCCAAGTGAGTTTTGCCCTCCCTCATCTCTGCCCCAGGGCATTGTGGGTCACCCCCCCCCCCCCCCAACCATGTCTCTGCCTCAGGGCATGGTAGGTAATTGCTTACATTGGCTTCCATGCCTACATGCTCCACACAGGTGCCCCAAGTCACTGTGGGTAATGCCCTTCCCATGGGCGTCTGTGCCCCAGGGCACCATGGGTAATGATCTGGGCCCACTCTCTCTCTCTCTCTCTCTCTCTCCACCCCCAGATATTTCTCTGAGCGTGGAGATGCTGTGGCGAAGGCTTCGAAGGAGACCCATGTGGTAAGTGATCAGGGGCTGTGAGCTTCCCCACAGCAGTGCCCTGAGCTGGGGTGGGGTGGGGTGGGGTGGGGAGGGGAGGGGAGCTCCGGGGCTGTGAGCTTCCCCACAGCAGTGCCCCCAGCCAGGCTAACTAGCATCCCCTGCCCCCAGATGGATTACCGGACTCTGGTCCACGAGCGGGACGAAGCAGTGTATGGGGAGATCCGGACCATGGTGCTGGACATTCGGGGCTTCTACGTGAGTATGCGGGGCTGGGAATGGGGAGGGGACCTGGGGGGGTGTGGTTCTGTGGGGGTCTCAGTGAGGGCTGGGGGGGGCAGGGAATGGAGAGGGGTCCTGGGAGGGGTGTGGTTCTGTGGCGGGTCTCAGTGAGGGCGCGGGGGGGCAGGGAACGGAGAGGGGTCCTGGGGGGGGGTGTGGTTCTGTGGGGCTCTCAGTGAGGGCTGGGGGGGCTCCGATGGGAAGGGGTTTGGTTCAGTGGGGAGTTTCTCTGCCCCCCTCCAGCTCCTCTCTTTTGTCCCCCCCCCCACCCACCAGGCCGAGCTGTATCACATCCTCACCCAGAACCTGGAGAAGCTGACAAACCCCAAGGGCGAGGAGAAGCCGTCCATGTACTGAGGGGCCCAGGGTGCCTGCCCCCCAAGTCCTGCCCCCTGGTGGGGGAGGGGCTGGAACCAGACTGCAAATAAACAGCTCCCCCAGAACCTGCCTCCTGTGCTGGTGTTTGGCCCCTGGGGCACTGTGGGGCACGGGCCACTGTGGGGCACGCCCCCCCCGCTCTCGGCCCCCGGGGCACTGTGGGGCACGCTCCCCCCCTGGCTCTCGGCCCCCGGGGCACTGTGGGGCACGCCCCCCCCGGCTCTCGGCCCCCGGGGCACTGTGGGACACGGGCCCCCCGGCTCTCGGCCTGTGGGGCACGGGCCACTGTGGGGCACGCCCCCCCCTGCTCTCGGCCTCCGGGGCACTGTGGGGCACGCTCCCCCCCTGGCTCTCAGCCCCCGGGGCACTGTGGGGCACAGGCCACTGTGGGGCACGCCCCCCCCCCGGCTCTCGGCCCCCGGGGCACTGTGGGGCACGGCCCCCCCCCGGGGTACTGTGGGGCACGGGCCCCCCGGCTCTCGGCCCCCGGGGCACTGTGGGGCACGGCCCCCCCCCCGGGGTACTGTGGGGCACGCCCCCCCCCCGGCTCTCGGCCCCCGGGGCACTGTGGGTAAAGCACCGTGCCCCTTCCTTCGAGTCGCATCTGTGCCCCGGGGCATCACGGGTAGGGCCTCGTCATCCCTCCGCTGCGCCGGGAGCACTGCCCCCCCCCCCCGTTTTCTCCGGGCTGCCCGGCGCACGGTGGGTAACGCCCCGCAGCCCCTCCCCCACGGGGCAGGGCTGTGGCTCTGCCGCGCTCTGCGGCTCCTGGGGCTGCTCTAGGCGCCGACTCTATGGCTCTGGAGGACCTGAGGGGGGCAGGTTCGGGATGGGGGCGGCAGTCAGCCAATCGGCGGAGAGAGCAGCGGCTCCGTGCCCTTCTGGGGAGGGCGCACCGACCAATCAGGGCCCACAGAACCAAAGCGCACACTCGAGACGTGATTGGTCGATAGCCAGCCAATCAGGGAGCGAGGGGGTCAGCTGGGGGGACCCTGACAGTCAATATTCTGGGGGCGGGGCCTCAGTTCTGGGGGAAGGTGGGAGCCCAGTGGGGGACAGGGGGCTGCGGGTGGGAGTGAGGGGCACCGGCGGGGCGGGGGGGGCAGGGGGCTGCGGGTCGGGAGCGAGGGGCACCGGCGGGGCGGGGGGGGGCAGGGGGCTGCGGGTCGGGAGCGAGGGGCACCGGCGGGGCGGGGGGGGCAGGGGGCTGCGGGTCGGGAGCGAGGGGCACCGGCGGGGCGGGGCGGGGGGGGCAGGGGGCTGCGGGTCGGGAGTGAGGGGCACCGGCGGGGCGGGGGGGGCAGGGGGCTGCGGGTCGGGAGTGAGGGGCACCGGCGGGGCGGGGGGGGCAGGGGGCTGCGGGTGGGAGCGAGGGGCACTGGCGGGGCGCGGGGGGGCAGGGGGCTGCGGGGCGGGAGTGAGGGGCACCGGCGGGGGGGGCAGGGGGCTGCGGGGCGGGAGCGAGGGGCACCGGCGGGGCGGGGGGGGCAGGTGGCTGCGGGGCGGGAGTGAGGGGCACCGGCGGGGCGGGGGGGGCAGGTGGCTGCGGGTCGGGAGTGAGGGGCACCGGCGGGGCGGGGGGGGCAGGTGGCTGCGGGTCGGGAGTGAGGGGCACCGGCGGGTCGGGGGGGGACAGGGGGCTGCGGGTCGGGAGTGAGGGGCACCGGCGGGTCGGGGGGGGACAGAGGGCTGCGGGTCGGGAGTGAGGGGCACCGGCGGGTCGGGGGGGGACAGGGGGCTGCGGGTCGGGAGTGAGGGGCACCGGCAAGGCTGGGGGGGCAGGGGGCTGTGGGGCAGGAGTGAGGGGCATCGACCGTGTTAACCCTTCGCTGTCTGGCAGGATGGCTGAGGTGGAGGTCTCTGCCCGGGCCTATGCCAAGATGTGCCTCCACGCCGCGCGGCACCCCCACGCTGCCGTCAATGGGCTGCTCCTGGGGCACTGGGGGGCCCCCCCCGAGTGTCTGTTTCTCACCGACTGCGTCCCCCTTTTCCATAGCAACTTGGCGCTCAGCGTCATGCTGGAGGTGGCTCTGAACCAGGTGGGCAGCAGGGGGCGCCGTGGGTCAGGGCTGGGGGGCTCCGTGTGGGGCAAAGGGGGCTGGGCAGGGGGCCTCCATGTGGAGCAGGAGGGGCTGGGTGGAGGGGGATCTGTGGGGCAGAGGGGGCTGCGCAGGGGGCCTCCATGTGGAGCAGTGGGGCTGGGGGCACCAGGTCGCAGGGGGTGTTGGGGCTGGGTGGGGGGAGCTCAGTGTGGGGCGCGCTCCCCTCTTGATCTGTCCCTCTCCCCAGGTTGATCTGTGGGCGTCCCGCTCTAACCTGCTGGTAGCTGGGTACTACCAGGCCAATGCCGGGCTGGACGACATTAGGTAACTTTGGGGGTCCCCAGGGGGGCAGGGAGGGGGTCCCCCTTCCCCCCTGACATCTCTCCTGCCCCCCATGTAGCCCCACCCCCCTGGCTCTGAAGATGGCTGGACGCCTGGCTGAGTTCTCTGAGGGTGCTGTGTTGATCATGGTGAGATTTGGGGGTCTGGGAGGCTGGAGGGGGCCCCCGGGGGCAGGGTGTGTGTGTGTGGGGGGGGCCTGTGGTCAGGGACCCCTGGGGGTGCCTATGGTGGTGGGGGGTTGTGATTGACATTTGGGGGGTGGTGTGGGGATATCTTCCCAGCGTGGCCCCCAACTGCCCCCCTTTCTCTCTCCCTCTAGCTGGATAACCAGAAACTGACCGTGAACCCCCGCGTGCCCCCCGTCATTGTGCTGGAGCAGCAGGATCGGCACTGGCTCCCCAAGGACAAGAACCGGTGAGTGGGGTTCCCCATCAAACCCTCCATGGGCCCCCTACACTACCCATCCTCTGGGAATGGGACCTAAGTGTCTGGGACGGTGCCCCACAGGCTCCCAGCCCTTAGGGTGACGGGGGATGGGAGCCAGGTGTCCGGGACGGTGCCTTTCTCTCTTCCAGCCCTCAGGGTGACTGGGGATGGGACCCAGGCAGGCACCCCCCACGCTCCCAGCCCTCAGGGTGACCGGGGATGGGACCCAGGCATCCGGGACTCACCTCGCCCCCTCCTGTCTTTTTCAGAGTCATGTGGCGCGACTGGGAATCCTCCCGACACATTTGCAAGTCCCTGCTGGAGGCTAAAGCTCACACCCGATTGGTTGACTTTGACACCCACCTCGATGATATCAGACGGGACTGGACCAATCAGCACCTCAACACCGAGATCACCCGGCTGGTGTCTGTCGCCAACGGCAGCACCTGAAGGACCCTATTGGCTGGCCTGGGGAAGCCAGGGCTGTATTCTGATTGGCCTGCTTGAAACAATGGCACGCCCCCATTGGCTGGCCTAGATGCCAATTCACCCCCAAGTAAAGACTCAACTGACTTTCACTGATTCCTTTATATTTATTCCCCCCATTCCCCTCCCCCCAGATTGGCCCTTCCCCAACGAGCCCAGACTCCTCCCCCTTGGCCTCACATCAGACCCCCAATGTTAAATTTAGGTCCTGTTTTTTGCTACGTTTTTGCAGATTTCACAAAGTTTTTTATTTTGGCCTTTAATTTCCTTCGTTTTATTTTTATTTCTTTCCTTTTCGGCACCTGATCGTTCCATTGTTTTCCCAGCATCCTCCTCCTCCCCCAAGTGATGGGCGTCGGACAGCAAAAAACCAAAGGCCATTCAATGTCCCAAACCTCCTGATATGAAAACTATGACCATAAAATCCCACAAGGAATTGTCTAGAACACCCCGTTCACCACCGATGTCTGACCCAACAGAATTTAGGGGCCGTTTTCTTTCCATTCGTTCATTTTATTTTATTGCAACTCCTTAAAATGCTAAGGAACATAAAGCAAAAATCGTTGCCAAAAGGACAAAATAAGGAATTAAAATGCCAAAAACCTAAATTTTGGGGGCAAAACCTTCCATTTAACGCAGAGTTTTGGATTTCTGTTTCTGGGATTTGTTTTTACATTCATGGTTTCCATTTCATGACGCTTGTACTGAATTTCTCTCATTTGGCTGTTTTACAGCTTTTCTTCATTGTGGCCAGATGAATTTTTGGCATTTCATGCAGACTTGGAGGCAGAGAATTTGTTGCCATCAGATCTCGTCCTTTTATTAATTTTTTTGCTGCTTAATTTCCTTCATTTTTTTTGCATCCTTAAAGTTATTTCACAATTTTGTTTTGGGCCGTTCAGTTTCCTTTTTTGGTGAAGTTTTTGGCATTTTGTTGCCTTTTTTTTAAAATCAAAACCAGCCACGAAACCCCTAAAGCTCTAATTTTCTGATCGGCAGCAGATGGCAAGACAGGAAGTCCCGCCTTTGCCTCTCTTTCCAACCCGCCCTGTGATTGGTGGAGGCCAGAGGTGAAAGGTTGTTCAGTAGATCATGCCCTTGGTTTCTCCCCGCGGCTTCTTGATCTTCTCAAAGTTCTTGACCACGATGTCATAAAGAATGGCCTGGGGGTGGGAGGAGATGGGAGAGTCGGTCTAGTATTGGGGTGCTGCCGGCTTCTAGGGGTGAGGCTAAATTAGGGGTTCACCTCTGTCCCTACCCTGAAGGATCCAGGTCTTCTGGGGTCCATTTAATGTTGGCCTTCAGCCCCCACCCCAAACCCACTCCCTCCCAGAGAAGCCCCCCAACTCGGCTGTCTCTCCTTCCCCAGATGGCTGGGGCAGCCTGAGAGTGCACTCTCCCAGCTATTCCCCTCAATCCCCCTAGCCCCAACCCCCCTGATTCTCCCCAGCCCCCCACTCACGTAGAGGTTCCGGATTTCCATCACCATCAGCCGGATCTCAGCGTATTGCGCCTCGTCCAATTCGTGCACCAGCTGCCGGTAATCGCCCTGCGGGGGGCAGAGCCGGAGACATGAGAGGCCAGTGTCTCCTCCCCACCAGCCCTGGGGTCCCAGAGCCCCTGCTGAGGAACCCTGGCATCCGGGCACCCCCTCTCCCACGCAGTAGAGAACCCTGGCATCCAGGCAGCCCGCAGTGGGGAACCCTGGAGTCCGGGCAGCCCCCCTCCCACGCAGTGGAGAACCCTGGCGTCTGGGCAGCTGCACCCGTCTCAGACACTCACCACATGAGGATTTTTGGCCGCTTTAGCCACCGCGTCGCCTCTCTCGGAAAAATACCTGTAGGCGGGAGGGGGGGATCAGAAGTCAGAGCTGAAGCCCCAAACTGGGAGGCGGTCTTATTGCTGGGAGGGGGGGGCCTGGGAGGCGGCTTCCCCCAAGGGTAGCCCAATCTCTCCACAGTGCAACGCTGACAATGTTTTGGGGCAGTGAGAATTTCCTTGTTTTCCACCCTCCCAACTTAACAAAATTGCAGCAAATGGAACGCAACCCCCCCCCCCCCCCCCCCGCCCCGAACCAGTACACGATCTGCATTTAAGGAAGTTAAGCTGCATTCAAACCCTCTTTTTGCTGTGTTCATTTATTTTGCACTGAGCAGCATTTGGCTTGTTACATTTCCTTTGGAGGTGGGCGCTTTGGTTTTGCAGGACTGAAACTAAAATCGGAAATGCCAAATTTTTCATCTTGAGGAAACACCAACGACCAACGAATTTTAGTGTGCACAAATACTGGTCCCTGCAAAATATTATGGCTCCTTGTACTAACCACAAATTCGATTTGTAACACACAACTGTACGTGCAAAACCGTAAGGCTTGCAAGGACTAAATCAAACCAGCTGGCACTTTGGGTTGCAATCAGAAAGGAGTTTTTTAAAAATTCAAACAATATTAAAGGTCGCAAAGCAAATTTAAAAGACAATGAAAGGCCATTTTCAAATGTTTGCAATTTTCATATTTTGCGCTCAGTGCCATTAATTGTTATTAATTTGCTCTCTTTTTACAGCCTTCATTAATTTTGCATCAATTATTTTCCACATTTAAGATTCCTTGAGGGGTTTTTTTAGATTAAAAGTTTGACGGGTGATAGATTTTGCATTTCAATTGTTTTTGCAACCCGTAGTATTTTGCATTGGACACAATTCATTGGCGTTAAACGTTCCTCTCTTGGGGCAAGCGTTGGGGTTTTTTTGCATTTTATATTTGGTTTTGCATTCTAGTCTGACGTGCAACCGTTGCTGGTTTGCACTGGAAAATTTCCCCTTCGCTGCTTTTCACAGTGTTTTTATATTTTCATTTCTTTATTTTGGCAAACTAAAATGGTTTGCATTGGACAGAAGCTTTTTGCATTCTGGAAACTAACTTTTTTTTTGCTAGTTTTCAAGCTTAAATGTTATGTGGAAACTATGTTTTATTGCATTTAATTTCCATTGGGGGGGGGGCAGGACAATTTTGCATTTACTCTTTACAACTTTCTTAATTGCAAATTCAGTTGCTAATTCCACAAACATGTCCCTGTGCTTACTTTTAGGCCTCTTACTCATGATACTAACACCCAGTAGTAAAGTTAAGCCCATGTACAATACATGTTTGTAGGATTGTGGCTGAAAGGTTTTTACAATCTTTACATTTGCATCCAACAAATGTTTTTTACAGTAACCGTTCTCCTTTGCATCCTTCACATTTTCCATTTAATGGTTTTTGCATCTACCGACACGATGCATTTTAACTCCCTTTGTAAATTACAAAATACGAAGGCTGCAAAGGAGAGGGGAAAGTGTAACGCAAACCTTCTTAAAATATCAACTGCAATGTAAAATGCACATTTTAAGCTTGGGGGGCAGGAAGCAGAATGTGTGTGGGGCAGAGAGAAATTTTTAATGCAAATAAATGTTATGAAATGCAAGTTTTCTGGTTCGGAAACAAAAATTAAATGCAGGGAAACGTTCAAAGTAAAAAAATAAACCTGCCAAATGAGGGAATGTTAGTGCCTAAAAAAAGGGAAAGTACGGTGGGTGTCAATGTACCTTTTTCGCTGGTTGGTTTGTTTGCATTTTAGTTTCCTTAATTTGGCTTTTGCAAATTAAAATTCTTGCATTTAATTCAGAAAATGGCTGCGAAGGGATTGAGGAAACAATTGTTTTGGATGAAACTAAAGGCCAATTTAACGCGGGAAAACCAATGTGAAAACATTTCAAATGGACAACTGTAATTTGCAAACAAACAGAAATTGAATGGAAAACCCCTTGGAAGTGCAGAACTTTAAGGCTGCAGAAACAAGCCAGGTAAACTCAGATTTGATTTTTAAACGGGTTTTTTTCAATTAAAATTAAGTGGAAAATTTTCCATTCCCCAAAAAAACAAATCAAACGGCCACCGAACTGTAAAGGTTGAGAACGTGTCAAATGCAAATGTTCGAACTGTTAATGAAAAAGAAAAAGCAGCAACTTGTGAAATGCAAAGCGGCCTTTTTGTCACCTTGCCAGGCCACAAAGATTTTGCATTAAAATGTTCTTTTTCCCGTCGCTGCTTATTGGTTTCTCACTGACGGAAGTGACTTGGGCATTGAAATGTCTTTGGTTTCTGATGGCCCTAAAACTTTTGCTGTGAACAAAACTTTCCAGCCCCCACTTTTGCAGAAACCTTCCTCTCTTCCGCAGCCGATTAAAACCAGGAAGAAACTTGGGGTCGTTTGTAGTCGCCTCCTTGAGTGCCAAGCTTAAAAACTTGCATTTCAACAACATTTGGCATTTTAATTCCTCTCGTGTGAAAATGACGTTTGCTTTTAATGAGGATTTTTGGCATTGAATTTCCCTGCTTTTTTGAATAAATTTCTCAGCGTTGGACAACGCGCTTGGTATTTAATTTCCTTGGGGGTTTTGCAAGCGTAAAACGTGGCACTGAATGAAGTGTGTTGCCATTTCGATTCCTTGCGTTGTTGGGAAAAAATCCAGTTTCTCGGCAATTAACTCCCTTGGATTTTTCAAATTCTTATTCCCCCTGCATTTAACAGTGGCTTTTGCCCTTGAATTTTCTTGGTTCTTGTGGGTGATTGGTTGATTCTTTGTCATGCTTTTAATCAAGTTGCCTGGGATGGTGTGGGGGGAGGAGGGGTCATCCCTGGCTTGGATTTGGGGGCAAAAGGGACCCTCAAACTTGGGACTCACTTAGAAATCTGGGTCTGAAATCCTTCCAGCTTCGTCCGCAAGGCCGTCATCAGCTCAAACACCTTCTCCTGGGGAGGGGGAGAGGGGGGGCAATGAGCCGGGTGGGTGGGGAAAGAGGGGAGCAGGCTGGAGAAGGGGGGGCACTCACCTGGACTGCAACCCCAAAATTATTGCCGTCTTCGATACGGGGCACCTGGAGTTGAACCCAGACAGTGACCTGGTGGGGAGAGAGACCATGAGTGTGTATCTGTCTGTCCCTGCTGCCCCCTGCTGGAGGGGATGGGACCTGCTGGGTGTGTTACCCAGGGGTGCCGTGCATCCTCTTGTGCTGCGCGCACGGGGGGGAGCGTCGTGCGGGGGGCGTGTTTCACGGGGGCCTGGCTGGAGTCATGCTGCACGCACGGGGGGCGTGTTTCACGGGGGCCTGGCCGGGGTCGTGCTGCGTGCACGGGGGGGGCGAGCGTCGTGCGGGGGGCGTGTTTCACGGGGGCCTGGCCGGGGTCGTGCTGCGCGCACGGGGGGGAGCGTCGTGCGGGGGGCGTGTTTCACGGCGGCCTGGCCGGGGTCGCGCTGCGCGCACGGGGGGGAGCGTCGTGCGGGGGCCGTGTTTCACGGCGGCCTGGCCGGGGTCGCGCTGTGCGCACGGGGGGGGCGAGCGTCGTGCGGGGGGCGTGTTTCACGGGGGCCTGGCCGGGGTCGCGCTGTGCGCACGGGGGGAGAGCGTCATGCGGGGGGCGTGTTTCACGGCGGCCTGGCCGGGGTCGTGCTGCGCACACGGGGGGCGTGTTTCACGGGGGCCTGGCCGGGGTCGTGCTGCGTGCATGGGGGGCGAGTGTCGTGCGGGGGGCGTGTTTCACGGGGGCCTTGCCGGGGTCGTGCTGCGTGCACGGGGGGCGAGCGTCGTGCGGGGGGCGTGTTTCACGGCAGCCTGGCTGGGGTCGCGCTGTGCGCACGGGGGGCGAGCGTCGTGCGGGGGGGCGTGTTTCACGGCGGCCTGGCCGGGGTCGCGCTGTGCGCACGGGGGGTGAGCATCGTGCGGGTGGCGTGTTTCACGGCGGCCTGGCCGGGGTCGTGCTGCGTGCATGGGGGGAGCGTCGTGTGGGGGGTGTGTTTCACGGCGGCCTGGCCGGGGTCGTGCTGCGTGCACGGGGGGGAGCGTCGTGTGGGGGGCGTGTTTCACGGCGGCCTGGCCGGGGTCGTGCTCTGGCTCCGTCTCGTACTCACCAGCCCCAGCTCCTCCTTGGCGCCCTGGATCTCGGCTTTCACCCGGCTCACCAGCCCCACAACCGTCTTGTTGCTGCTCACGGGGCCACAGGCGGGCGCTGGGGAGAGACAGAAAAACGGGGGGGTTTGGACCCACAATCCCCTCAGAAGCAATGGGGGGCAGGGGCCCAACCCCTGTCAATGGAGGGCCTCCCCAAGATCTGGGCCCTCCACTCACCTTTATCCTCCTCCTCCGACTTCTTCTCGTCTTTCTTCTCGTCCTTCTTCTCTTCCTTCTGCCCCCAGACGAGAAGGACAGGGAAAAAATGGGGGTTGGGTGGGGCTCCCGGCCCCCCCCCCCAACACCCTCCTCCCTTGAGGGGTGACCAAGCTATAGAGCCCTCCCAATTTCCTCCTGGCCACAGAAGAACCAAATGTGAAAATGGAGGTAAAAAGACCCCCCAGACCCACCCCCAAATTCTCCCCCCTCTGGTGAACCCCCAAAAGAACCAAGTGAGAAAATGGTGGTGCAGGGAGGGAGACAGCCCCAGATCTGCTCCATGGGTTTGTGGGGCCCTCATGACCCGAGCCCTGCCCCGATTCTCAGCTGTCACGCCAGGGGGTGTGTTGGGGTCCCCCCCAACTCACCTTGCGGCGCTCGGCTTTGGCCTTCTCCTTGGCAGGGTCAGGGATGGGGATGTCAAGTGGGGCCCGCAGGGACTCGAGGTCCCCCACGTTCAGCGCTGGGTCCTGGGGGGACAGGGAGGGGTGGTGAGCAGCTGGACCCCCTGGAGTGACCTTTCACCCTCTGCCCCAACCCCCCTCTCCTGGCCCCCCACTTTCCCCCCCAATGCTCCTTCTCAGCTCCCCATGATCCCCCCACCCTTGTCTCCTGAGTCACCAATCCTGTTTCCAGCCCCCCATACTTTCCCCACCCATCCCCCAATCCCCTTCCAGCCCCCACATTCCCCCAAACCCCTTTTTGCCCCTGCTCCCAAATTTGCCTCCCACCCTCTGCCCCCAAAACCTCTAAAGTCCCTCCGTGCTCCCTTCCCCTCCAGCCTCCTGACAGTCCCCTTAAATCCCCCCAACCCATGTCCCAGGCAAACCCACATCCCCGCTCCCACCCCATTCTCTGCCCCCCCATTAAACCTCCCTCCCTGTCTCCCAAATACCTTGAGGAAAGCATCCAGCTGAGTCATCTTACTGGGGAACTGGGTCCCAACGAGTGCTTCAGCCTGGCAGATGGGGAGAGGGTCAGTATGGGGGAGGCACTGCTGGGGGGAAGCTCGCAGCCCCTTGTCCCCCTCCCTCCCGCTGGCTGGGGGCACGGCTGGGGGGAAGCTTGCAGCCCCTTGTCCCCCTCCCTCCCGCTGGCTGGGGGCACGGCTGGGGGGAAGCTCGCAGCGTCTCACCTGGGTGCAGAGCTGGGTCCGGAAGGAATCCACCTGGGGGGGGGGGGAAAGAAATTTCGGGGGAGGTCAAATGTCCCAGCAGGACGCTCCCTCCGCGTCGTCCCCACCCCAGGCACCCCGCCAACCCACATATCCCCCCCCAGCCCGGGCACGCCGCCAACCCACATATCCCCCCCCAGCCCGGGCACGCCGCCAGGCCCCGACACCCGATCCCCCCGGCCACCTGCCCGGCCTTGCCCCATCTGCGCTGGTGATGGGGCGTGGAGGGCCCCCCCCCCCGCCTGCCCCATGGAAACCTCTCCCCTAGAGTCACTGCACTGCCCCCTCGGGCTTGGGGAAGGACAGAGATCCCCCCATCTACCCCCAGCTGCACCCCAAATTCCCCAGGCAGCCCCGCTCCCTGCTCCTCCGAGCCCAGCCCCCCCCGCCCCACTCCCCCTCCGTGTCCTCCCAACCAGGCCCCATACAAATCTGCCCCCCCCGTCCCGCATTTCCCCAGCCAGGGACCCTCCCCTTACCTGGGCCTCGGCCTGGGGGCTGAGCCGCAGCGCAGCCATGGCGGGGGGGGGGGGCGCTGGGGGGCGCGTGGCGATGATGGTGCGAGTTGACAAGTGAAAACGAAAGTGACGGAGCCGCGGGCGGGGGTGGAAATCCCGGCGGAGAGAGCGGGGCGGGTCCGAGCTGCAAACTTCCCCCAGCAGTGCCCCCAGCGGGGGAGGGATGGCCGGGCTGCGAGCTTCCCCCAGCAGTGTCCCAGTGGGGGAGGGATGGCCAGGCTGCGAGCTTCCCCCAGCAGTGCCCCCAGCGGGGGAGGGATGGCCAGGCTGCGAGCTTCCCCCAGCAGTGCCCCCAGCAGGGGAGGGATGGCCGGGCTGCGAGCTTCCCCCAGCAGTGTCCCCAGTGGGGGAGGGATGGCCGGGCTGCGAGCTTCCCCCAGCAGTGCCCCCAGCAGGGGAGGGATGGCCGGGCTGCGACCTTCCCCCAGCCGTGACCCCCGCGGGGGAGGGATGGCCGGGCTGCGAGCTTCCCCCAGCAGTGCCCCCAGCGGGGGAGGGATGGCCGGGCTGCGAGCTTCCCCCAGCAGTGTCCCCAGTGGGGGAGGGATGGCCGGGCTGCGAGCTTCCCCCAGCAGTGTCCCCAGTGGGGGAGGGATGGCCGGCCTGTGAGCTTCCCCCAGCAGTGCCCGCAGGGGGCGGGGTGTACGGCTCCAGGCTGGGACCTTACCCCAGCAGTGCCCCCAGCGGGGGTGGTCCGGGTTGCAAACTTCCCCCAGCAGTGTCCACAGTAGGGGAAAGATGTCCAGGCTGCGACCTTCCCCCAGCAGTGCCCCCTGTGGGGGAGGGATGGCCGGGCTGCAAGCTTCCCCCAGCAGTGCCCCCTGTGGGGGAGGGATGGCCGGGCTGCAAGCTTCCCCCAGCAGTGCCCCCAGCGAGGGTGGTCTAGGTTGCAAACTTCCCCCGGCAGTGTTCCCAAGGAGGGAGGGATGTCCAGGCTGCAATCTTCCCCAAGCTGTGACCCCAGTGGGGGAAAGGATGGCCAGGCTGCAAGCTTCCCCCAACAGTGCCTCCAGGGGGGAGGTATGGCCAGACTGCAAGCTTCTTTTAGCAGTACCCCCAGAGGGTGAGGCGTGTGGGTCTGTGCTGTAAGCTTCCCACAGCAGTGCCCGCAGGGAGTGGGGCGTATGGCTCCAGGCTGGAAGCTTCCCCCCCCCCGCCTGCAGCACCCCCAGCTGTGGGAGTGGGGTTGCTGAGCTGTGAGCTTCCCCCAGCAGTGCCCTCTACTGGACTCCAGGGCTGCGAGCTTTCCCCCAGCAGTGCCCCCCCAGGCTAATCCCCCGGATGCCAGGGTCCCTTCCCCCATCACTCCCATGCTGCAAGCATCCCCCCCTCCCCCTCCCCGGATGCCTGGGTCCCCCTGCCCCAGGAATCCCAATAAACCACAGCAACAGTCTTCTCCCCACTGAGGGCAGGCGGCCATGTTTTATTTGGGCCCCAGATGCCTGGGTCCTGCTGCTGTTATTCACTCCCTGCTGGGATCCCCCCAGATCGCTGGGGCCCCATCCCTGAATTAAGCCCCCTGCCACTCTTCCTGCCCCCCCAAAGGAAGGGGGGCCTCCATTCCTCCCCAGGCACTTGGGTTCCCCCCCATCACAACCCCCAACTCCCAGACACCTAGGTTCCCCCCCCACAAGTTACCCCCCCCACATTTCCCTCAGGAGAGAGCATCAGCCCCTTTCGAGGATGACGGGCAGGGGTGCCCTCCCCAGGCACCTAGGTTCCTGCACCTGGCCTCCTAGGTCTGCCTCCACTTGCCCAGGATGCCTGGGTTCCCTCAGCAGGCCACCCCTCCCATCACTCCCCCCACCCCCCAATCTACACCCTGACCGTGGTCCCTTTCAAGGCTCCGGGGAAGCCCGGGCTTCTCCTGGCCGCCTGGGGCCCTCAGGCGCGCAGCTCGCCCTTCAGGAAGAGGCCGGCCCCCGGGCGGCCCGGCGACCAGCGGGCCCGGTACCAGCCCTGGTAGGTGAGGTACCAGGCCAGGGTGGCCACGGCGGCCCCCACCAGCTGGGGCCCATAGGCCGGGCCGTACACGGCCGTGCCCAGCAGCAGGAGGTTCCACAGGGCGAGCAGCAGCACGTTGAGCAGGAAGACGAGGCGCAGGGGGGTGCCGGCCGGGTGGCCGCGGGCCAGGTAGCGCCGGAAGACTGCCAGCTCCTCGGCCAGCAGCAGGCTGCAGAAGGTGAGCAGGAAGGTGGGCCGGGAGGGCAGGTAGCCACGCCAGTGGTGCCCGGCGGCCAGGCAGCCCGGGCGGTCGGGCACGGGGGGCAGCAGGGTGCCGGCCGGCAGCGGGGCGTAGCAGTAGCCCGTCAGCTCCTCCACGAGCCCGAAGGCGGCGGCGGCGGCCAGCTGCAGCCCTGTGCCCACGGCCAGCCGGGCCAGCGGGCGCAGGGGGGCCAGCGCCCGGCCCGTTGCCCCGTAGCTCACCAGCAGGGCAAAGCCGCCCGCCAGGATGCAAGTCCAGCCCCAGGCCGAGGCCACGAAGGTGCTGCGGGGAGAAGGGGCACGTTAGGGGGGTCCCGGGCCTCCCAGGCCCCCCCCCCCCAGTCCTCCCAGCCCCGGGCCTCCCTCGCCCCCCCCCCTCAGTCCTCCCAGCCCCGGGCCTCCCTCACCCCCCCCTCCCCGGGCCTCCCCTGCCCGCCCCGCCCGCGCTCACCGGCTGAAGAAGTTGCGCTGGTTGGCGAGGATGGCGTGGGGGTTGGCGAAGGGGTGCAGCAGGGGCCCCAGCAGCACGGCGCCCGCCAGCCAGGCGTGATAGGCCCGCCGCAGGCAGGGGGCGCCCAGGAGCCAGGCGCAGCGCTCGCTGCACAGGAACACCAGCCCCCGGGCCAGGGCCCGGGCCCCGGCGGCCACAGGGGCCAGCAGGGCGAGGGGCAGGCGGCCCCCGCTCCCGGCCATGGCCTCGGCTGCCAGTGACGTGCGGCGGCAGCTGAGCCCGGGCCCCGCCCCCGCGGACACGGCCAACGGGAGGAATGGCGAGAGGTTTATTGACAGACAACAGGTGGCACAGACAGAACCCACAGCCCCCCCGGGCGGCCCCCCCGCTGCCCTGGGGCTGGGCCCGCCCCCCGCTCACCCCCCCGGCCCGGCAGGGTGGGGAAAGGCCCCCCAAGATCACCCCAGGGGAGGCCAAACAGGGGACCCCACATCCGGCCCACACCCCCTCTCTGAGTGGGCCAAGGGGGGTTGGGGGGCTAGGAGAGCACATCAAGAAGATGGAGCTTGGCTGGAGGCCGCCGCCACCCCCCCAGATTTAGGGGGGGTAGAGAGATTCCTGCTGGAGGTCCCCCAAAGCCCCTCTAGAGGGTGCAGGCCCCATCCGGCCTGTACCCCATTCTCTACCCCCCCCGCCCCCCCCCAAGCCAGCCAGTCCCTGCCTTGGGGCCGGATGGGAGCCGGTGCCCCCTAGAGGGGACAGGCCCCTGCCCCATTCCCCACCCGGTAAATTACACATCAGTCCATAATACACAGCAAATGTCCCCTGGGGGAGTCCCAAGTCCCTGAACCCCAGTGACTGTGGGGGAAACAGACTCTTCTGTTTGAGTTCCTCCCCCCAACTGGCCCCTGGGGTACTGAGCCAGAGAAAGCCTCCCCCTGCCAGAGCAGAGGATTTTTGGGGTGTTCATGACACAAAGCAGGGCCCAGAGCAACCCAAATGCAGTCTCCACAAGTCCAAGCACTGAGGGCTAGTTATCCAAGAAGCCAAGGGAGCTTGCGGGGGGCTCCCCAGCTGGAGGGAGGTTTTTGGGGTCCCTGAGATCATCTTCATAGTATTCAGCCTGGCGGTATTCCCATAGGCGTAGACAGCCGTCCCACTGCCGGGGGGGAGAAAGGGGTGAAAGCGCCCTCAGGCAGAGCGCCCCGCACTGGATCCCCCCCCGCCCTGCCAGGGTCCCCCCTCGGGCAGAGCGCCCCACACTGAGACCCACCCTCCCTGCCAGGGTCCACCCCTCAGGCAGAGCGCCCCCCCACTGGATCCCCCTCCTCCCTGCCGGGGTCCCCCATTTGGGCAGCGCACCCCAATGACCCTGCCAGGGCAGGGCACCCCCGCTGAGACCCACTCTCCCTGCTGGGGCCCCCCCTTGGGCAGAGCACCCCCTGCTGGGACACCCCCCCCTGCAGTAGCAGTGTCCCAGGCAGAGCACCCCCCGCTGGGCCCCCCACTCACCGAGCTGCTGACAATCTTCTCCTCATAGGGGTGCCAGCTGACATCACGCACGCAGGCCTTGTGATTGGTCAGTTTCTTGACGATCTGCCCACTGAGGAGGTCATACACTGGGGGCAGAGCAGCGAGGGGGTCACTCCCCGAAGAAGGGGGTTTCCCTCCCCCCAGCCCACTCCAATAGGTCGGGCCACCTGCCCCCCCACTATGAGCCCTCCTGACCTTTCCCTAGGTCAGCTGCCCCCACCCCACCCCCTATTTCACAAGGAAGGTACCGGATCTTCCTCTGGACCCCTCCCCCTACAGCAGGGGGGTGAAACTCTGGAGGGCCAGGGAGGGGAGGGTGCGTCTCCCCAAACAGTCAGGCGGGGCCTGCCCCCCCCCCCGCCGACCCCCCCTACTTCCCTGGACTCCTGCCCCCTCTACCCCTCCCTGTCCCCCAACCCTCCGCTGCCCCATCCAACCCCTCCTCTCCTTCCTGATGGCTCCCCAGGACTCCTGTCCCATCTGACCCCCCCCAGGACCTCTGCCCATCCACCCCTCCCTGTCCCCTGACCAGCCCCAGACCCCCAACTACCCCATCGAACCCCTCCTCTCCTTCCTGACTGCCTCCCGGGGACCCCTGCCCCCATTCAAGCCCCCATTCCCCACCCTCTGACCGCCCTGCCCCTACCCACACCCCTGCCCTCTTACCATGCTGTCTGGAGCACCGGGTCAGGCTGGGAATCTGCAGCCCCCACCCCCACCCCAAGCATTGCAGCTGCGGGGGAGGGGGAACAGCAGGGGAGGGGCCGGGGGCTGGCCTCCAGGCCCAGGTGCCAGGCAGGAGGGTCCCATAGGCTTTGCCCCACCCCCTACCCACACTAGCCCCTCCCACACAGTGGCGCCACCATGTGTATGTACACTGGGGGGCCCACCCCCAACCTCTGTCCAGGCAGTGGCCCTGCCCCACGTCATAGCCCCATCCCCACCCTCCTGCAAGCAGGACTTCCTGTTTCGGCCCTTGTCTGGTGGGTGGGACTTCCTGTTTTGCTCCCCCACTCTCTGTCCTTGCCCCGGGGGCAGGTGTTGACCCCGCCTTACTCACCCACCACCTTGCCGGTGGAGCAGCCGCTGTAGATGTACTGCTGGCCGGTGCGGTGCGGGGGCGAGAAGCGGCAGCGGATCAGCGTGTGCAGCACCCCATGGCCCCGGTACGTCATCAGGGAGCTGTCACCCGGCAGCTTGGTTTTGCGCCAGACTGGAGATTGACAGGGTTAGAGCCCGCCCGCACTCACACCAGATCCCTCCCCAGGGTGGGACTTCCTGCTTTGCTCCCCCTCTTCAAGGGGACAGGCTCAAGGTCACCTTTTATGCCACTTCCTGCATCCCCCTTGACTTCTACTCTCTGCCTCCCCTTCCCCACCATTGCACTCCACTTCCTCCTTCTTGCCAACCACTTTCTGCCCCACCCGAGCTGAACAGTGCCCTTGCCTTGCCTGTCCCACCCTTGCCCCAGAACACCACACGGTGCCCCCACTTCCTGTCCCCATCCCCTCCTTTTCTCCTCCGCCACCATTCCACTTCCCTTCCCTGCCCCCATCCCCTATGCCCACAATCCTGTCCCACTTCCCACCGCCACCCCACCTCGTGTCCTGCTTCCCATCCCAGGGCCCCTGCCCCCTCCCTTCCCACCCCCCACCTCACTTCTCCCGCCTACACGCCCTAGGCCTGACCTTTCTTGGGCACCTGCTGCCAGCGGTAATCCCAGTTCTGCTGGGTGACAGCCTGGCGTGATGCCTCCAGCCCCTCAGGCCCCGAGAACCTCCGGATGTCCCACAGCTTGATGGTCTGGTCCTTGGAGTTGGAAATCAAATAGCGGGCATCTCCCTGGGGCAGGGGGAGGCAGAGATGGGTCAGCATCCTGCACCCAGCACCCCATCCCACAGGGCAGAACTCTGCCCCTAAGGGGCCCTCACCTTGCTGTCGATGAAGGTGATCCCGTCCTGGTGGCCAGCCAGCATCCCCACCGGCTTGGGGTCGTCCTCCCGCATGGTGCGCCGGTCCCACGCCTTGCAGATGGCATCGTCGCCCCCCGAGAAGAGGATGTGGGAGCTGCCGTCGGCAAAAGCCACGGCGTTCACGTCGTCCTCATGGGACTCGATCTGGGAAGGGTGAGGGGTTATAAGGCATTGTGGGTAAGCACCCTCCACAAATGCTCCCTGCCCTCCCAGGGCAGCCCAGTCACTTTGCACTGTGGGTAAGTGCCCTCCCATAATCCTCTCTGTCCCATCCAGGGACAGAGTCCAGCTACTTTGCATTGTGGGTAAGCTGCCTACCTCTCCTGCTCTCACTCCAGGGACCCAGTGGGGCCCAGCTGCTTTGCATAAAACAAACTAGGGAAATACAACTAAGATGGAACTACTGTAAGGTGAGTGCATAAGTGGTTGGAAAATAATTCCCAGAGAATAACTATCACTGATTCACAGTCATGCTGGAAGGGCATAACGAGTGGGGTCCCGCCGGGATCGGTTCTGGGTCCGGTTCTGTTCAATATCTTCATCAATGATATAGATAATGGCCTAGAGAGCACACTGATAAAGTTTGAAGACGATACCCAACTGGGAGGGGTTGCAAGTGCTTTGGAGAATAGGATTAAAATTCAAAATGATCTGGACAAACTGGAGAAATGGTCTGAAGTAAATAGGATGACATTCAATATGGACAAATGCAAAGTCCTCCCCTTAGGAAGGAACAATCAGTTGCGCTTGTGCACACACACGGGAAATGACTAGGAAGTACCGTGGAAAGGGATCTGGGGGTCATAGTGGATCACAAGCTAAATATGAGTCACCAGTGTAACGCTGTTGCAAAAAAAGGGAACATCATTATGGGCTGTATTAGCAGGAGTGCTGGAAGCAAGACATGAGAAGTAATTCTTCTGCTCTACTCCACGCTGATTAGGCCTCAACTGGAGTATTGTGTCCAGTTCTGGGTGCCACATTTCAGGGAGGATGTGGACAAATTGGAGAGAGTCCAGAGAAGAGCAACAGAAATGATGAAAGGTCTAGAAAACATGGCCAGTGAGGGAAGACTGAAAGAACTGCGATTGTTTCGTCTGGAGAAGAAAAGACCGAGGGAGGACAGGTTAACAGTTTTCAAGTACATAAAAGGTTGTTACAAGGAAGAGGGAGAAGAATTGTTCTTCTTAGCCTCGGAGGCCAGGACAAGAAGCAATGGGCTTAAATTGCAGCAAGGGCAGTTTAGGTTGGACATGAGGAAAAACTTCCTGTCAGGGTGTTTGGGCACTGGAATAAATTGCCCAGGGAGGTTGTGGAATCTCCGTCACAGGAGATTTTGAAGAGCAGGTTAGACAAACACCTGTCAGGGATGGTCTCGATCAGGGGTTTCAAACATGCGGCCCGATTTGCTGCGGCCGCCAACCTCCCCTCCCCCACTGCCGACTCCTCTGCCTACCTCCAGGCACTTCCCACCACCAAACAGCTGTTTGGTGGCGCTTAGCGCTTTCCGGGGGGGGAAGGGGGAGAGGAGTGGGGACAAGCGTGCTCAGGGGAGGCGGTGGAGAAGAGGTGCGGATTTGGGGGAAGGGGTTAGAATAGGGACAGGGAGGGCGCACAGTTGGGATGGGGACTTTGGGGAAGGGGTGGAGTGGGGGTGGGGCTGGGGGCAGCGGCAGGTGTCAGTGATGCGGCCCTTGGGCCAATGTACTTGTCCTCATGTGGCCCTCGTGGTGATTTGAGTTTGAGATCCCTGCTCTAGATAATTCTTAATCCTGCCTTGAGTACAGGGGACTGAACTAGATGACCTCTCAAGGTCCCTTCCAGTTCGATGATTCTATGATTGTGGGTAAGCCCCCTTCCATAATCCTCTGTCCTCCCAAGGGCTCCAAGGGCAGCCCAGCTGCTTTGCATTGTAGGTAAACCCTCTCCCAGAATCCTCTCTGCTCTTGCTCAAAGGACCTAGTCGCTTGGCCCTGTGGTATTAGCTCTTCGAAGGCCATTTCCCTGCTCTGCTTCCCTCTTAAGGGCTGGCGCTCAGCTAAAGCGGCGAAAGGGGACAAGTCAGCAGGGCTGGGGGTGCTGCTCCTGGCCTGGGGGCGAGCATTTCTGGGGTCACCCCACATTACAGAACTATGCGGAAACAGGGAGGAGACGGGAGCTCAGGGATGCCTCCATTGCTGGAGTTAACAAAGGAAGATCAAACAAAGGGCAGCGGGCTGAAAGATTTCACAGAGGCTCAGGGGAGAGCGAAGGGAACGAAGAGCCAAACACCCATGGGAACGGCGTCACCCCCACCCTCGATGGCGCGTTTAAATCAAATAGCACAACCAGCCACTCCCGAGGAAAGGGCAGCTGGGGTGGGGCTTGGAAGTGGGATTTCTGCCAAGCCCAAAATCCCGGAAGCTGGGACTCAGGTGGTTTACTCCGGCCTTAGCCTCCAACGGGAGGCGGAGCTTGTCAGGAAACAAAAAGATCCGGCTGAACTTTAGCGGGAATTATGGAGAGCAGATTCCCGAGTCTGAGGTGAAACACACAAGCCTCGTTGGTCTACCACGACATGGCAAACCCCCCTCTTCTGTATTTCAGCTGGGGTTGGGTTTACTGATTACTCCAAAGAGGCCATAAAGAGGTGGAACAAATTGCTAGGATCAGCCAGCGCCTTGCGCGGCTCCTGAACAGGGGACAGAGTATTTGGCAGGAATCTTTCAGGGGGTCCAGGTTTTCAAGCTAGATGTCCAGCTCTTGAAAGGATTGTCCAGACGACAGAATAAAAGCGGGTGGCAAAGAGTTTTTACTGCTTTGTAACTTCAGTGCCACCACAGAAGATGCAGGGAACAAGGCAAACTAGCCCAATCTGAGCTCAGATTGAGGAGAGAAATTCAGACCCCAGTGATTTGCAGACTGAAGATCAACTGCGTTACATGACGTCCACAGACGCTGAACTCTGAACCCTTCCATCCATGGCTGGGGAAGGAGCAGGATGGTTTAGGATCTGCCAATCCGAACTCAGTCACCTTCGCACCGGCTGCTGGAAGGCGCGACTGCCACAACGAGACCGTGGAGTCTGAAAACTGTACCAGACAAGAGGCAAAATCACCAGCGGACGCTCAGAGCTAGAGAGAAAAGACGTCCAGCAGTGACGACATTTGAACACCTACGTAACGTCTAAACCCAACTATCAGACTGGGGGACGCATCACCGGGACGGCCTTGTGCCTGTCACATGCCACATAGCCCAGAAAAAAGTTTCTTTGAAGCTTTAACAAAAAAGCAGAATCTTGTGACGCTGAAACTTTATGCCAATTTGAGCTGGTTTCAAATTGTTTGGGGGGGGGGGGAGAAAGCAGGCGAGGGAACCCCTCCCCCAAAATCGAAACGTGGTGTGTCTTCATTTCCCAACTTTCTGTTCAAAATCTTCTTTCATTTGATTAAAAAACAAATGCTTTTAAATGGTCAGCAGTAAAACCACCCCTCGTGGTTGTGTCAAAATGTTTCACTCCACCTGGAACAAATTATTTTCTGAGGTTGATCTGTCAAAAGGTTTGGTTTTTAGGCTGATCCGAAGCAAAAAATTATTTTGGAATCACCAGGGAAGCACAAAATCCATTATTTGCACTGCTTCATCCAGGGGTTATTTTACCTAGGAGTTTGGCACTGGTGCGACCACTGGAATGCTATGCCCAGCTGTGATGTCCGCAGTTCAAGCGCAGTTGGACAGGGTTCAGGGAAGAGCTATGAGAAGGATTCAAGGTTTGGAAAACCTGCCTTCGAATGAGAAGTCAAACCACTTAAGCTCCTGGAGTCTGACACAGAGCAGGTTAAGGGCTGACTCGATCAGCCTATGTAAGTTCCTACATGGGGAACAAATATTTGATAATGGGCTCTGCAGTCTAGCTGACGAAGCTGTGATGGGACCCAGTGGCTGGATGTTGAAGCTAGATAAATTCATAGAATCATACAATCACAGAATATCAGGGTTGGAAGGGACCTCAGGAGGTCATCTAGTCCAACCCCCTGCTCAAAGCAGGACCAATCCCCAATTAAATCATCCCAGCCAGGGCTTTGTCAAGCCTGACCTTAAAAACTTCTAAGGAAGGAGATTCTACCACCTCCCTAGGTAACGCATTCCAGTGTTTCATCACCCTCCTAGTGAAAAAGTTTTTCCTAATATCCAACCTAAACCTCCCCCACTGCAACTTGAGACCATTACTCCTTGTCCTGTCCTCTTCTACCGCTGAGAATAGTCTAGAACCATCCTCTCTGGAACCACCTCTCAGGTAGTTGAAAGCAGCTATCAAATCCCCCTCATTCTTCTCTTCTGCAGACTAAACAATCCCAGTTCCCTCAGCCTCTCCTCAGAAGTCATGTGTTCCAGACCCCTAATCATTTTTGTTGCCCTTCGCTGGACTCTCTCCAATTTATCCACATCCTTCCTGTAGTGTGGGGCCCAAAACTGGACACAGTACTCCAGATGAGGCCTCACCAATGTCGAATAGAGGGGGACGATCACGTCCCTCGATCTGCTCGCTATGCCCCTACTTATACATCCCAAAATGCCATTGGCCTTCTTGGCAACAAGGGCACACTGCTGACTCATATCCAGCTTCTCGTCCACTGTCACCCCTAGGTCCTTTTCCGCAGAACTGCTGCCTAGCCATTCGGTCCCTAGTCTGTAGCTGTGCATTGGGTTCTTCCGTGCGAAGTGCGGGACTCTGCACTTATCCTTATTGAACCTCATCAGATTTCTTTTGGCCCAATCCTCCAATTTGTCTAGGTCCCTCTGTATCCTATCCCTGCCCTTCAGCGTATCTACCACTCCTCCCAGTTTAGTATCATCCACAAATTTGCTGAGAGTGCAATCCACACCATCCTTCAGATCATTTATGAAGATATTGAACAAAACCGGCCCCAGGACCGACCCCTGGGGCACTCCACTTGACACCGGCTGCCAACTAGACATGGAGCCATTGGTCACTACCCGTTGGGCCCGACAATCTAGCCAACTTTCTATCCACCTTATAGTGCATTCATCCAGCCCATACTTCTTTAACTTGCTGACAAGACTACTGTGGGAGACCGTGTCAAAAGCTTTGCTAAAGTCAAGAAACAATACATCCACTGCTTTCCCCTCATCCACAGAACCAGTAATCTCATCATAGAAGGCGATTAGATTAGTCAGGCATGACCTTCCCTTGGTGAATCCATGCTGACTGTTCCGGATCACTTTCCTCTCATGTAAGTGCTTCAGGATTGATTCTTTGAGGACCTGCTCCATGATTTTTCCGGGGACTGAGGTGAGGCTGACTGGCCTGTAGTTCCCAGGATCCTCCTTCTTCCCTTTTTTAAAGATTGGCACTACATTAGCCTTTTTCCAGTCATCCGGGACTTCCCCCGTTTGCCACGAGTTTTCAAAGATAATGGCCAATGGCTCTGCAATCACAGCCGCCAATTCCTTTAGCACTCTCGGATGCAACTCGTCCGGCCCCATGGACTTGTGCACGTCCAGCTTTTCTAAATAGTCCCTAACCACCTCTTTCTCCAGAGGGCTGGCCATCTATTCCCCATGTTGTGATGCCCAACGCAGCAGTCTGGGAGCTGACCTTGTTAGTGAAGACAGAGGCAAAAAAAGCATTGAGTACATTAGCTTTTTCCACATCCTCTGTCACTAGGTTGCCTCCCTCATTCATTAAGGGGCCCACACTTTCCTTGGCTTTCTTCTTGTTGCCAACATACCTGAAGAAACCCTTCTTGTTACTCTTGACATCTCTCGCTAGCTGCAGCTCCAGGTGCGATTTAGCCCTCCTGATTTCATTCCTACATGCCCGAGCAATATTTTTATACTCTTCCCTGGTCATATGTCCAACCTTCCACTTCTTGTAAGCTTCTTTTTTATGCTTAAGATCCGCTAGGATTTCACCGTTAAGCCAAGCTGGTCGCCTGCCATATTTACTATTCTTTTGACACATCGGGATGGTTTGTCCCTGTAACCTCAACAGGGATTCCTTGAAATACAGCCAGCTCTCCTGGACTCCTTTCCCCTTCATGTTAGTCCCCCAGGGGATCCTACCCATCCGTTCCCTGAGGGAGTCGAAGTCTGCTTTCCTGAAGTCCAGGGTCCGTATCCTGCTGCTTACCTTTCTTCCCTGTGTCAGGATCCTGAACTCAACCAACTCATGGTCACTGCCTCCCAGATTCCCATCCACTTTTGCTTCCCCCACTAATTCTTCCCTGTTTGTGAGCAGCAGGTCAAGAAAAGCTCCCCCCCTAGTTGGCTCCTCTAGCACTTGCACCAGGAAATTGTCCCCTACGCTTTCCAAAAACTTCCTGGATTGTCTGTGCACCGCTGTATTGCTCTCCCAGCAGATATCAGGAAAATTGAAGTCACCCATGAGAACCAGGGCGTGCGATCTAGTAGCTTCTGCGAGCTGCCGGAAGAAAGCCTCATCCACCTCATCCCCCTGGTCCAGTGGTCTATAGCAGACTCCCACCACTACATCACTCTTGTTGCTCACACTTCTAAATTTAATCCAGAGACACTCAGGTTTTTCCGCAGTTTCGTACCGGAGCTCTGAGCAGTCATACTGCTCCCGTACATACAGTGCTACTCCCCCACCTTTTCTGCCCTGCCTGTCCTTCCTCAACAGCTTATAACCATCCATGACAGTACTCCAGTCATGTGAGTTATCCCACCAAGTCTCTGTTATTCCAATCACATCATAATTCCTTGACATCACCAGGACCTCCAGTTCTCCCAGCTTGTTTCCAAGGCTTTGTGCATTCATATATAAGCACTTGAGATAACCTGCTGATCGCCCCTCATTCTCAATATGAAGCAGGAGCCCTCCCCTCACAGACATTCCTGCCTGTGCTTCCTCCCGGACTAGACATGAGGCATAAATGTTTAACCGTGAGAGTAATTAACCATTGGAACAACGTACCAAGGGTCATGGTGAATTCTCCATCACCGGTGATTTTAAAAATCAAGAGAGCTGCTCTAGGAATTATTGGGGGAGGTCTATGAGCTGCGGTATCTAGGTCAGAGGAGATGTGCACGCTGGTCCCTTCTGCCCATGGTATCTCGCCTTTGTAGTCTCGCACAAAGGCCTGTCACAGCTGAGATGGCGCTTACGAGCTAGCGGGCCTCCCAGCGGCTGCTAATGCATTGCAGGGAGCGCTGGACCACAGTAGCACGTTATTTCTGTTTCCGAGGGGAGAACGTAGCACTCGCAAGGCAGCGCCCCGGCAATGTTTCCCTGCGCCACGTGCCTTAAGGATTGGAAGTTGACTGAAGAGGTCAAAGGGGACAGGTCGGGGCGCAGGAGCAGAATTCGGGGGGCTCAGCAGCAGGTGCTTGGCAAGCTGGGGCTGTTCAGTTCTGGATACTGAGTTCAATAAAACTCCGGTTTTTAAAAGCATTCTGGGGCTGGGAGTGTCACGCAAACGCCTGTGCCCAGAATTCACTCTGCTGTCACCAAGGGGCTCCCAGTGAACCAACCCGCACAGCATTCTGGGTAAGCATCCTCCCAGAACCCTCCCTGCCCCAGTGTGTCCGCCTGCCCCCCAGCAGGGGAGGTACCTTGAGTGTCCGTTTATTCTGCTCCCGGTCGAATATGTAGATGCACCCGTCGTTAGCCCTGGGGAGGGGAAACTGAGGCATCAGGCAGTGAGGCTGGAGATAGGGCAGGGTCTGAAGGGCAGAGAGAGTGATCCTGCCCCTCTGGTGGAGAGGTTTGGGCTTGAGGGGTGCCCAGCTGGTCTAACCTGGCTCAGTGGGGCTCACCTTGCTATGCATTGTGGGTAAGAGCCACAGCGCATGGCTGGGTGGTCAAGTGCTGTCCCAGAATCCTCTCTGCTCTCGCCCAAGGGCCTTTTAGAAAGGGGTGGGAGGGACGCCCAGAAGTCCGTTGTAGGCAGTGGCCATCCCCGATGTGCATTTATGGGTAAGGGCCATCCCAGAATCCTCTGCTCTCACCACATGACCAGATTGGAAATGCAGGAGCCCACCTGCGGCTGCTCTTGGCTCTGGGGGGGTGGGGCCCCCCTTGTGACTTACCCGCCAATCACCTCCCGCCCATCGGAGGAGACCGTGAGGGAGAAGACGGCGAACCGGCGCTCGTTCGGCCTGCGACGAGGAGAGACAGACACTGAAATCCTGCAACGGGGGAGGGCGTGGTCCTCAGAGTCCATGAATCTATGGGTCCCCCTGCTCTTCCCCTTCCTTCATGTCTCTGGGGAGAACAGGATGGGCCTGCATTGTCCCCCTGCCCCATGCGTTCATTTGAAGCAGACACCCAACCTCCAATCTCATGCTTCAGGGCTTGCAGCCTGGAGGGGTCAGGAAGGAACCGAGATGAAAGTCTGGCCAGATGCATGTTGGGTATTCTCTCCCCTCCATCTTCCTCTGAGACATCAGGGATCCACCACAGCAGAAGGTGGAACACTAGAGGGAGTGGGCTCAGGGAATCTTTTCCCTCAATGCCTGGCTGGTGGCTCTTTCTCCCATGCTCTGGGTCTAACTGATCCTCTGATCTGGGGGTCAGGGAGGGCTCTCCCCCTGGGGCAGACTGGCAGGGATCCAGGGTCAGGGCTGGGGAGAAGAGTCTCCTCCCTCTGCAAAGTGGGGCATATGTTGCCTGCCGGGCAATTGCCCCCACCCAGACCAATGACCAATACCCCCTTTAATCCCTCCATATCATGATAGCTGACCCCTCCAATCTCACTTATCATGGCAGTCCCCACCCCCATTACCTCAGATCCAGTGCTGTGTGGACATCTCCATCGCCATAGATGTTACAGATGTGAACTGGTGGAGGGAGGTAGGGAGACACACATTGGTCAGTGCTTCCTGCCTGGGGGCAGGGGGGCTAAGGCAGGCTCTGCCCCCAGTCCCTACTCACTGTAGTCGGACCAGCTGGAGTAGAGGAAGTGGCTTCCGTCGGGGGTGAAGGTGACGTCCAGGATGCTCCAGCCCACATCCCGTGCCTGGATGCTCTTGAACTTCCGGAAGCATCTGTGGCGGCAGTCATACAGGCGGATCATCTGGTCTGGGAGGGGGGCAGGGAGAGAGGGGAGGGGTTAGGAGGGAGGATGCTAGGATGGCCCGTACCCACATTGCAAAACAGGGAAGGGGCGGCACTGAGCATCTACCACCCAGCGCCCTCCCAGAATCCTCTCTGCTCTCGCCCAAGAGCTCCCTGCACAGCTCAGCTGCTTTGCATTGTGGGTAAGGGCCCTCCCAGATTGCTCCCCTGAAGGACCCTCAGAAGGGACCGGAGAGAATTCTGGTAGAATGGTTACCCACAATGCACAAGGGCATGACCCTGACCCACAATGCCAAGCGGGTGGGTGGCACTGCAAGCTGGTACTACTCTCTTCTGAAAGGCAGGAGAGAATATTCTGGGATGTCGCTTACCCACAAAGCCAAGCAGCCAGGCTTCAGTGGGAGCCCTGTGGCAAGAGCAGAGGGGATTGTGGGTAAGCTGGTGAGCCACCCTGAGGGCCCCCCCCCCCCCCAATACCTTGACTGGCGGACATGAAGAGCTGTCCATCCCTGGAGTAGACACCGCAGAAGACCTTCTGGGAGTAGGAGTCGGTGAATGCCAGCTGATTGGGCAGGAAACTGGGGGGTGAAGAGAGCACAGGGTCAGTGGGGAGTCCCCTGCCAAGGCCCCCCCCACCCACCCACCCCACTCCACCGATACTCACTGGGACATCACACGGGAGCACTCGCCCGGGGAAAAGCTGCTGTTGTGGCACAAGCCCCACTCTCTCTGCAGAGGGAACAAAGCGGGTGTGAGAACCCCAGAGTCCAGGCGCCCAGGCTCTGTGCTCTAACCCACCAGACCCCACTCCCCTTTGGCCCTAGGGCTCCCCTGCAAGAGGGGCCACGTACCTGGCGGAGGAGGTGGGGGATGCTGCGGTTGGCTCGCCTGGAGCCCAGCATCCCATTTGCCAGCTGGATCTGGGTTTTGATCTCATTACTTTCCACGTCCCGGGTGTCAGGCGCAGAGTCCACTGTGGGGGGGCAGAGAGATGTACCAGGTATAAATAGCAGCAGAGAACAGAACCCAGGAGTCCCGGCTCCCAGCTCCCCTGTTATAATCACTAGCCCACACTCCCATCCCAGAGCTGGGCACAGAACCCAGGAGTCCTGGCTCCCAGCCCCCCCGCCCCACTCTAACGACTAGTCCTCACTCCCCTCCCAGAGCTGGGGGCAGAGCCCAGGCATCCTGGTCTGTACCTGGGGGGTTGTAACTGTCTCCCAACCGCCCCTCCCAGGCGTTGTCGTTGTCATCGTCTGAATCGGACAGTGTCTGGACCACCTGGACACTGGCTGCGCCTCCGCCTGGCACCAACCGAATCTGACCTCTGCGGGGTGCAGAAACCAGAGCTCATTCATCAGCCCGACCTCCCCTTCAGCCCCCGTCCCAAACCCTAGACCAGAAGGCCTCTGGCATCGTGGAGGGATAGAACCCAGGAGTCTGGGGTGCGCCATCTAGAAACCTGCATTTGTTTCCTGTTCTCAGAATTCAGTGCCCTGGTGTGAAGGATTTGTCGATTCTTAGGCTAGAAGGGAGCCGCGTGATCATCTGGACCAAACCCTCTCGGCTCCAGTGTGATATTCCCCTAGCGGTCGGAGCACGAAGTCTCCCTGGGAGCTCGGAGTCACCTGATGAGCCACTATTTAATTCCAGTCCCACAGAGGTTAAATTTGAGGTTTCCCCTCTTCCCACCTGCCCCCGACATGCTGATGGTTCCAATTGGATTTTCTGCTTGTGTCTCATGGATCCCGCAGGGAAGAAGTCTGCCAGGGCCAGTCATGGAGCGACTGATTCGATCCAGCAGCAGAGTCGTCATTGCATTCACACTGCATCCTGTCTTGTGATTCCACTTGGGAGGGGAGGGGAGAAGCCCCAGCGCCCACTCCCTATGCCAGTGGAGGCCAGGCTGGAGCTGGCACCCCCTAGAGGGCAAAGGCCCCAGACGTAGGGTTGCCAACCCTCCCAGATTGGCCAGGCATCTCCTGGAATCAGCCTCAAACTCCCAGATGCTACTGAACCCAATCCGGGAGATTTTAGGCCACTAAAAATCAAGTGGTGCAGCGGGGCTAGAGGCAGGTTTCCTGCCTGCCCTGGCTCCATGCGGCTCCTGGAAGTGGCTGGCACCTCCAGCTCCTATGTGCAGGGGAGGCCGAGGGGCCTCTGCGCACTGCCCCCACCCTGAGCGCTGGGTCCGCAGCTCCCATTGGCTGAGGTTCCCAGCCAATCAGAACTGCGGGAGCAGTGCCTGCAGGCAGGGGCAGAGTGCAGAGCTACCTAGCTGGCCCTGAGCCTAGGAGCTGGACATTCCGATCGCTTCCGGGAGCCCCCACCCAAAGTAAGTGCTTCCTGGAGCCTGCACCCCAAACCCTTGCCCTAGCCCTGAGCCCCCTCCCGCACCCAAACTCCCTCCCAGAGCCAGATCCCTGCATCCTGTCCTGCACCCCAAGCCCCTGCCCATCCCAGGCTGAGTCCAGACCCCCCTCCCACACGCCAAACCCCTCTGCCCCAACCCAGAACCCACACCCAAGCCCCTGCCCCAGCCCTGAGCCCCTCCTGCACCCAAGCTCCCTCCCAGACCCCATAACCCAAACCTACTCCCGCACCCCAACCCTGTGCCTCAGCCCGGTGAAAGTGAGTGAGGGTGGGGGAGAGCAGGGGATGGAGTGGGCGGGGGGCATGGCCTCAGGGAAGGGGCGGGGCAAGGATGTTTGAGTTTGGGCAATTAGACAGTTAGCAACCCTAGGCAGGTGGGAAGACTCCCTGTGCTGCACGTAGAGAAGTAGGCAGTGAAGTAAGTTACCTGCGCAGTAGATTTGCCAGTACCTGGGCCAGATCCAAATCGTCGTTCTCCTCCTCCTCCTCCCTCCCCAGGAGCCTGGAGCCCCTCTGGGGCCTGCCGTCCTGGGGGTCCTGGCCCCCAGAGCTGGCGCTGCTGCTACGAGAGCCCATGCCTATAGCATTGTCTAGAACTAGGCCCAGGGGTTTGCTGTGTTGGCTCCTCTCCCATTCCCCGCACAGCCAGTCAGGAACAAGAAGCTCCCTGAAAAGAAAACCTTTAGCCACCAATCAGAGGCCTATTGCCTCCACTCAGTTTACCACAGCCACCCACCAATCACAGCCCTTTATCCTCAGGGGGCCATTGTGATAGATACTGCAGCTACCCACCAATGAGGGCTGCTTCCGTGCCCACCAATCAGACCTGTACATTCAGTGCCCTGCTCCCTTCCCCACCAATCAGAGGACCCTATGCTCAGGGGACACACTTGCTCCGCTCAAGATAGCACAGGGACCCACCAATGACTTGTTAGCAGCCATCCACCAATCAGAGCGCCTTATACTCAGGGGGCACTCTTGCTCCCCTCAGTGTGCCACCCACCAATCACAGGGGCCTGACTGCACAGCCAACCCCGCCTCGATTCTTGCCCCCTCTCATATGCCAGCCTCTAGCCCACCAGCCCAGGGGTTCTCAAACTGGGGGTCGGGCCCCCTCGGTGATTACACGGGGGTTGCGAGCGGTCGGCCTCCACCCCAAGCCCCGCTGGTGTTAAACATGGGCAAGCGGGGGTCGCGCTCAGAGGCGTGCTGTGTGAAAGGGGTCACCGGTACAAAAGGCTGAAAACCACTGCACCAACCAGGGGGCTTCTTAAGGGCAAGAGAGCCTCCCACCAATCAGAGCGCCCTATATTGCCCCAGACCCACCAATCAGAACGTCCTATACTTAGGGGGGCACTCTGGCTATCCCCGTCCACAACCCAGCTCCCTTCCCCCCCCACAACCTCCTCCTTCTCCTCCTCCTCCTCCCCCTCCCCTGCGGGCCGGCCGTAGCCAATCAGAAGCTTCCAAACTCCCTCCCCCTCCTTTTCCCTAACCGCGAGACCTTCCTCACCCGCCAACGGTCGCAGCGCGAGGCCTTGTTTACATCTTTGGAGCTGCAGCCGCCTCTAACGGAAGAAGAGAGAGGAAGGGCAAGCCCGGCGCCCTCTGATTGGCTCCTCGTCTCAACACCAAGGGGGGTAGAGGGCGTTGTAGAAAATTCGGCACGTTGATTGGCCCTCCTCCATCGTGACAGGAGAGGCGGGGATCTGAAGCACAGGCCAACTCGGGGATTGGGTGGAGAGTGACAGCTTGCGAGAAGCAGTACTTGTGGCAGCTTGGAGACAAACAGCGCGGCCTCTCTGATTGGACAGTTACCATATGACTCGCCCTGGAAACAAGGGACTGGACAGCAGAAAAAAGAAGGCGTCGACTCTTCTGATTGGACTTTAAAAAAGTGATTGACAGGCTACACGGGAGGCTGGCTCCCCAGGGACACTGCCTGTCTGATTTGCAAGGACTTGGTTGAGACCAGAGATTGGGAGGCGGGCCCTGAGAGCGAACCAGGTTCCTGATTTGACAATGCATAGGTGATTGACGGGAATAGAGGGCGGGACCGAGAGGATCCTGGCTCCCAGAATAGATGGAGTTTGATCATTGACGGCCACTAGGGGGATCGACGGCGCCTGTTTGGTTGGGGGAAGATGTGTAACCCACAAAATGGGGAGCCTGGCCCCGCCCCGCGGCAATTTATACCCGGCCCCTAACGCTCCCCGCCCCGCCCCTTTATACCCCGCCCCTAACGCCCCCGGCCCCTTTATACCCCGCCCCTAACGCCCCCCGGCCCCTTTATACCCCGCCCCTAACGCCCCCGGCCCCTTTATACCCCGCCCCTAACACCCCCCGCCCGCCTCTAACGCCCCCGGCCCCTTTATACCCCACCCCTAACCCCCCCTGGCCGCCTGTAACGCCCCCGGCCCCTTTATACCCCGCCCCTAACCCCCCCCGGCCGCCTGTAACACCCCCAGCCCCTTTATACCCCGCCCCTAACGCCCCCCGGCCCCTTTATACTCCGCCCCTAACGCTCTCCGCCCCGCCCCTTTATACCCCGCCTCTAACGGCCCCAGCCCGCCTGTAACGCCCCCAGCCCCTTTATACCCCGCCCCTAACGCCCCCCGCCCCCTTTATACCCCGCCCGCCTGTAACGCCCCCAGCCCCTTTATACCCCGCCCCTAACGCTCCCCGCCCGCCTGTAACGCCCCCGGCCCCTTTATACCCCGCCCCTAACGCCCCTCGCCCGCCTGTAACGCCCCCAGCCCCTTTATACCCCGCCCCTAATGCCCCCCGCCCGCCTGTAACGCCCCCGGCCCCTTTATACCCCGCCCCTAACGCCCCTCGCCCGCCTGTAACGCCCCCAGCCCCTTTATACCCCGCCCCTAACGCCCCCCAGCCCCTTTATACCCCGCCCCTAATGCCCCCCGCCCGCCTCTAACGCCCCCAGCCCCTTTATACCCCGCCCCTAACGCCCCCCGCCCGCCTCTAATGCCCCCGGCCCCTTTATACCCCGCCCGCCTGTAACGCCCCCCGGCCCCTTTATACCCTGCCCCTAACGCCCCCCGCCCGCCTCTAACGCCCCCAGCCCCTTTATACCCCGCCCCTAACGCCCCCCAGCCCCTTTATACCCCGCCCCTAACGCCCCACGCCCGCCTCTAATGGCCCCGGCCCCTTTATACCCCGCCCCTAACGCCCCCCGCCCGCCTCTAATGCCCCTGACCCCTTTATACCCCGCCCCTAACCCCCCCCGGCCACCTGTAACGCCCCCGGCCCCTTTATACCCCGCCCCTAACGCCCCCCGCCCGCCTCTAATGCCCCTGACCCCTTTATACCCCGCCCCTAACGCCCCACGCCCGCCTCTAATGCCCCCGGCCCCTTTATACCCCGCCTCTAACGCCCCCCGCCCGCCTCTAACGCCCCCGGCCCCTTTATACCCCGCCCCTAACCCCCCCCGGCCGCCTGTAACGCCCCCGGCCCCTTTATACCCCGCCCCTAACACCCCCGCCCACCTGTAACGCCCCCAGCCCCTTTATACCCCGCCCCTAACGCCCCCCGCCCGCCTGTAACGCCCCCGGCCCCTTTATACCCCACCCCTAACGCCCCCGGCCCTTTTATACCCCGCCCCTAACGCCCCCGCCCGCCTCTAACGCCCCCAGCCCCTTTATACCCCGCCCCTAACCCCCTCGGCCTTTTTATACCCCGCCCGTTTATACCGGCCCCTAATATACTGGTATATACCTATACCGCCTATATACCTATACCGCCTATACAATATACCTAATATACCGGTATATACCTATACTGCCCGTTTATACCGGCCCCTTTATACCCCGCCCCTAACGCCCCCCACCCGCCTCTAACGCCCCCGGCCCCTTTATACCCCGCCCCTAACACCCCCCGCCCGCCTCTAACGCCCCCCACCCGCCTCTAACCCCCCCGGCCCTTTTATACCCCGCCCATTTATACTGGCCCCTAAGACCTCCAGCCCCTTTATACCCCGCCCCTAACACCCCCGACCCGCCTCCGGCCCCTAACACCCCCGGCCCCTTTATATCCCCTGTCCCTTTATACCCTGCCCCTAACCCCCCAGGCCCTTTTATACCCCGCCCATTTATACCGGCCCCTAAGGCCCCCAGCCCCTTTATACCCCGCCCCTAACGCCCCCCGCCCACCTCTAACGCCCCTGGTCCCTTTATACCCTGCCCCGCCCCCCTCCCCTCTAATGCCCCCGGCCCCTTTATACCCCGCCCCGCCCCCCTCCTCTCTAATGCCCCCAGCCCCTTTATACCCCGCCCCTAACCCCCCCGGCCTTTTTATACCCCGCCCGTTTATACCGGCCCCTAATATACTGGTATATACCTATACAGCCTATATACCTATACCACCTATACTATATACCTAATATACCGGTATATACCTATACCGCCCGTTTATACCGGCCCCGGCCCCCGCCCACCTCTAACGCCCCCGGCCCCTTTATACCCCGTCCCTAACCCCCCCCCAGCCCTTTTATACCCCGCCCATTTATACCAGCCCCTAAGTCCCCCAGCCCCTTTATACCCCGCCCCTAATGCCCCCTTCCCGCCCCTAACTCCCTCGGCCTTTTTATACCCCTCCCGTTTATACCGGCCCCTAAGGCCCCCAGCCCCTTTATACCCCCCCAACGCCCCCACCCGCCTCTAACGCCCCCGGCCCCTTTATACCCCACCCCTAATCCCCCTGGCCTTTTTATACCCCTCCCGTTTATACTGGCCCCTAAGGCCCTCAGCCCCTTTATACCCCGCCCCTAACGCCCCCCGCTCCCCTCCCCTCTAACGCCCCCGGCCCCTTTATACCCCGCCCCAGCCCCTTTATACCCCGCCCCTAACGCCCCTGGCCCTTTTATACCCCGTCTGTTTATACCGGCCCCTAAGGCCCCCAGCCCCTTTATACCCTACCCCTAACTCCCCCCGCCCGCCTCAGGCCCCTAACACCGCCGGCCGCTTTGTACCCCCTGTCCCTTTATACCCCACCCCCTGCCTGTTTATAGCGGCCCCTAAGGCCCCCAGCCCCCGCCCTTTATACCCACCCCTTAATGCCCCGCCCCACCCCCCAGCCCTTTATACCTGGCCCCCCCTGCCCCCACCTGTTTGCCCCCCTGTTCATGGGTAACTGTGTTTGGCCTGGGCCCAGGTCAGATGAGCCCTCCCCCGCCCCCCATCCTCGCTCCAGTAACCAGCCGTGACCTTCAAACCCTTTTATTAGTGGACACTCGGGTCTCGTTAACAGCGATTCGTAACAAAACGCCCTCATGTAGGACAGAGACTCCCGCATGGACCCCGCGTCGCTGCCGCTCCTGCCCCCCCTTCGGCCCAGCCTGTGCCCGGGTTACCAGCCAGCTCATCGGCCCTGGCTCCCGCCCCAGGGCCGGGGGGCACTGGCAGCCGTCCCGTCCCCCGATAGAGGTGTGCCCGGCCCACGTGCTGCGAAGGAAGCAGGAGGGTTGAAGAGCTCACCTCAGCTTGATGGCAAGAGGCCACCGGGAGGGAGGGCCGGTGGGGCTGGAAGAACGGATCGAGGATTTGGGGGGCTGTGGGGGGGGTCCAGTTTGAGGTGGGTCTCAGGGCTCACATGATGGTTAGGTGCGGAGACTACGGCTAGAGAAAGGGCCAGGGTGTCCTGGCGTGGTTAGAGATGATGGGTCGAAGGGGGAGGATTGGGGTCAGAGTTGGGAATTTGGCCTGCGTCCCACTTGGGGAGGGGCATTGAGCATGGGGTGAGGATGCGGGCTGACGGAGAGGTCTTGGCATATCCTGAGTCGACTGAGGGTTAATACTGCTTAGGAACTGGGCTTGGGCTGAGTTACGGGGGGCAAACGGTCAGTGTGGTTGAGAAATCCGGCCACGGACGGTGGTTTCTTTTTAGTGTTGCAACGGGGGCACAGATCGTGGTTAAAATAAGCCTTACGTCAGAGCAAAGCCTGGAGGTTGCTAGGTTTGCATTCAAGTGCTGATGTTGGGTTTAGGAGGACAGGGTTGGTGGTAGATGCCGAGGCCCCGATTTGTGTGAAGGACTGTACCCAATGGTGACATCCAGCCGGGACGTTCCAACCTCACAAGTGACTACATTAAAATCTGGCTGGAAGGACGGTCAATCTTTCAAGGGGACAAGATGGCCGACTCATGGGCACGGAAACAAGATGGCAGAACCATGGTTAAGAGGAGAAAAATGGGCAGCCCGCATCCAGGAACCAAGATGTTGGACATCGTCAAGGAAATAAAATGGCCAATCCGTGTCAAAGAAACAAGAAGGCCGTCCCATGTCAGTTGAAGAAGCTGGCAGAACCGCAGTCAAGGCAAGAAAATAGCCAACCTCCCAAGGTCAAACGAAGAACATGGCCAACCTATGTCAATTGAAGATGGCCAACCCACATCGAGGGAACAAAATGGCTGACTCCTCAAGCAAACAAGGTGGCGAAACCATGGTCAAGAGAAGAAGACTGCCAACCCACGTCACGGGAAGACGACAGCTGACTCGCAGCAAGGCACTGAAATGGCGGCGGCATTGGGCAAGGCGGGGAAATGCTATGTAAACAAACTCCACGAGGGCCGTGTCTTTGGCGGGCCACCTCCCTGCTCCCCCTCACATCTTCTTCACCCGATTCTCCAGCCCCTCGAGTTCCCTCATCACCTCCCGGGGCAAGTCGTCGTTGACCTGCTCGGTCAGGTACTTCCGTACCTCCCGTGCCTCCTGCTCCCAGAAGGCCTTGGGCAGAGAGAAGAGCTCTTGGAAGTCCACCTTGGCCAAGCCCTGGAGGTCGAGAGCCCCTTCCCGGGGCACGTAGCCAATGGGCGTCTCCCGCGCGCTCTCCTCCCCTTCCACCCGCCGGAAGATCCAGTCCAGCACCCGGGAGTTCTCTCCAAAGCCCGGCCACAAGAAGTTGCCGGCCGCGTCCTTGCGGAACCAGTTGACATGGAAGATCTTGGGCAGACGGACCCCGCGCTGCTCCTCCATGCCCAGCCAGTGCTCCAGGTAGCGCCCAAAATTGTACCCGAAGAAGGGGCGCATGGCGAAGGGGTCGTGCATGATCACCTTGCCTGGAGTGGGGGCAGAGAAGGGAAGGTCAGCCAGGGGGCTATGGGTAACCGGGGATGGTGGGAGTGCAATACAAAGGACTGTGGGTAAATTGGGGGAGGTCAGTGCAAAGGACTGTGGGTAAATCAGGAATGGTGGGAATCTACCACATTGGACTGTGGGTATTCAGCAAGAGTGGGATTCTGGGGCAATGGATTATGGGGGATTTGGCACTGCAGGACTCTAGCACAAAGGACTGTTGGTAGCCTGCCATCATGGACAGTGGCGCAGTGGATTGTGGGTAATGGGGAGACACTGGGATGGCATAAGGGGAGCCCCAGAGCTCATGTTTCCCAGGTGGGAGGGGGGGATAAGGAGCGCGGGGCCCAAGCAACAGGACCCCAGCATCCGGGGGCTTTTACCTTTGTGTTCGGCAGCCGCGGTGGACTCGGACCTCATGGCGCTGCCCACAAAGACGCCATGCCGCCAGTTGAAGGCTTCGTAGACCAGTGGCACCCCTGGGGAGAGGGGGAGAGCAGCGTGAGCCTGCTGAGGGACCCAGGAGTCCGGGAGGAGGCGGAAAGGAGGGTGGGGGTTACCTTGGGGTCTCCTCCCGCCGAAGATGATGGCGTCAATGGGGACACCCTCGGGGGACTCCCAGGCCGGGTCCATGATGGGGCACTGGCGGGCCGGGGCACAGAACCGGGAGTTGGGATGAGCACACGGCTCCTTGGCACCTGGCACAGAGAGAGAGGTTAGGGGGTGCCGTGGGGAGGAGCTGGTGGGGGAGGAGGGGGAAGCGGCCATGGCCCTACCCGGAGCCCAGGGCCGCCCCAGCCAGTTGGTGATGGAGGTGCCGGGGGGCAGGAGCTGGTCGATGCCCTCCCAGTAGACGCCCCCCTCGCTGGTCTCTCCCACGTTGGTGAAGAGGGTGTTACGCTGCACCGTGTGCATGGCGTTGGGGTTCGTCTTCATGGAGGTGCCCGGCGCCACCCCAAAGAACCCGTTCTCAGGGTTGATCGCCCGCAGCCGGCCTGGGGGAGGGGAGAAGGGGTTAGCTGGGGGGGCTCCTTGCTGGGGGTCCCCCCCACCACCACGCTGGATCCCCTCAGACACCCTCTCCAGATGGGCTCCCCTAATGCCCCCTGCCCCTTTATACCCGGCCCCTAATGCCCCATCCCGCCCCCTGCATACCCCGTCCCTTTATATCCCAGCCCTTCACCTTGGGGTTCTTCTCACATCCCCCCGCAGATCCCCTCTGCCCCATCCCAGATCTGCCGCCCCCATCTTCAGCGTGTCCCCCACAACACCTCCCTTTTCCACACCCCCCCCACCTCACCCTCGCTGTCAAACTTCATCCAGGCTATGTCGTCCCCGACGCACTCCACCCGCCAGCCTGCCAGCGTGGGGTTCATCATGGCCAGGTTGGTTTTCCCGCAGGCGCTGGGGAATGCAGCTGCCACATACTTCTTCCGCCCCTCGGGGTTGGTTATGCCCAGGATCTGGGGGGTCCAGGGGGAGTGGGAACATTAGGGGCTCACGTGGGCTCCCTGCACCCCACCAGGGAGAGCACAGGGGCAGCAGAGAGCGGGAAACCACCCACAATACTTTGCAACACAGTCTTGGGCTACCCAGCAACCCACAATCCTTTGCAGCAAAGCCCAGCAGCTCTCAATTACACACACTGCTTTGCAACATGGTCTCAGGCTACCCTACTACCCACAATCCTTTGTAACAAAGCCCAGCCACCCCAAATTTACCCACAATCCTTTGCAACATGGTCTCAGGTTAGCCAATGACCCATAATCCTTTGCAACACACTATCCAATTACCCACAGTCCTTGGCATCGTGGCCCCACTGCAGTCAGTTACCCACAATCTTTGGGGTGTGAATCATCCCACCATCTTTTGCACCAGACTCCCATTCTCCCCGGTGACCCACAGGCCTTTGTGTTCACAGCTGGGCGCTCAGATTACCCACCGTGCTTTGCAACAGAGGCTGGCTCCTGTCAGCCTACCACAAGCCTTTGAGCCAATTACCCATAATTCCCCTCTGACCCCCTGCCGTGGCCAGTGGCCCCGGGGGGTCGAACTGGGTGGCCCCTTGCCTGCCCCATTGGCATCAGAAACAGCCCCATTCACCTGGGATGTCAACAGGGTCCGGGCATTGATTAACTAATATTTGCTCATTAAATATCCAGGAGTGAGGACGTAAACACAGAGTGGCCTTTGGTCCCAGCCTGCCAGGCTCAGAACCCAGGAGCCCCAGCCGCTTCCCTCCCCCCCGCCCACTCTAACCACAAGACCCCACTTTCCTCCCAGAGCCAGGATAGAACCCAGGAGTCCTGGCTCCCAGCCCCCCTCCCCCCCCAGCTCTAACCACGAGACCCCCCCTCCCCTCCCGGAGCTGGGTACAGAACCCAGGAGTTCTGTCTCTCAGCCCCTCCAACTCTACCCACCCAACTCCACCTGAGCTGGGGATGGAGCCCAGGCCTCCGGGCCCTGCCCTCACCAGCATGTGTTCGGCCAGCCACCCCTCGTCCTTGGCGATGCGGGATGCAATCCGCAGAGCGAAGCATTTCTTCCCCAGCAGCGAGTTCCCGCCGTAGCCGCTGCCGAAGGAGACGATCTCCCGGCTGTCGGGGACGTGGGCTATCAGGGTCTTCTCGGGATTGCAGGGCCAGTTGTTCACCAGCTCCTCTGAGGGGTGGGGAGCAGAGACGGGGGAATAGGGGGTGAAGGTGTCTGGGGTATCGTCCCACTGCTCGCACCAGCAATTGGGCAGGGTTGGTACGGGAGAGTTACCCGTGTTGGGGGCTGTATATGCATCTTTGGGGCATTATCCTAGGGCACCCACCAACATTGGGGGCTGGGCTATATGTCTCTCTCTCTGTGCGGGGTGTTATCCAACAACACCTACCAATGTTGGAGGCCAGGTTGTGTGTCTCTTTGGGGGTGTTATCCCACTGCACCCACCAGTGTTCGGGGCTGTGTCTCTCTCTGGGGCATTACCCCCCCGCCGCATCCACCCATGGGACAGATTGGGTTGTGTGTGCCCAGGCGAGTTACCCCACCGCATCTGCCAACAGCCCAGGACTTACCTTCCAGGGGCAGGGGGCGCCCCACTGAGTGGAGGCACTTGACAAACTCCCCCTCACCCAGGGCACGGAGGACAGGGGCCCCCATCCGGGTCATGATCCGCATGCTGGCCACCACATAGGGAGAGTCCGTCAGCTGCACCCCAATCTTCGAGAGTGGGGAGCCGATGGGGCCCATGCTGTAGGGGATGATGTACATGGTGCGGCCTGGAGGGGGAGACAGAGCGATGGGCATAGGGGGATGGGGGCCCATTTCCCACCCCTGGGTGCCCCCTAGAGGGGAAGGGCCCGTCACCTTTCATGCAGCCGGGGAACCGGCCATCCATGGCCTCCTGGAAGCCTTTGGGGCTCATCCAGTTGCCCAGCTGCCCCTTGGCACCCCCGGCAGGGATGGGCACCGTGTCCCGCTGGTTCTCCGTCACAATCACAGTCTTGCTCTCCACCCGTGCCACGTCCTTGGGGTCCGTGCGGGCCAGCCAGCTGGGCGGGGAAAGAGCCAGGGAGTCATTCCACCCTCAGCACCTCCTCCTCCAGGGATCCAGGAGTCCGGGGTGGCAGGGAGATCAGAATGGGGAACGGGACCCAGGCATACAGGATGGCGCTGCAGCCCCCGGGTGGGCAGGGAACAGGATGGGGAACGGGACCCAGGTGTCCGGGATAGCACTGCAGCCCCACGAGGGAGGATCTTAGGAGAGCCGAGAGCCTATTGCAAAGGACTGTGGGTAACTGGTGAGAGCAGGACAGGGGATCAGGGGTAATTTGGCCCCACCAGTGCAAAGGACTATAGGTAAATTGGCACAGTGGGAACCTGCTGCAGAGGATTGTGGGTAGTTTGCAAGAGCAGGAGCAGCGGATTGTGGGTAGTTTGTAGGAGAAGGACAGTGATGCAAAGGACTATGGGTAGTTTGTTTTGAACAGTGGGGAGGGGACCAGACCGATACGGGTCAGGGGACCCAGGCGTCCGGGAGGCACCTACCAGTTCTCATATTTGCCCAGCTGTTTGATGACGCCCTCAGCCTCCAGCAGCCCAAGGATGGCCCCGTTCTCAGCCTCAGAGCCGTCACAGACGTGAATGTTTTCAGGCTGGCACAGCCGCACCCCGTGCTCCACGAATGCCCGCAGCCGGCCCGGCAGCCGGCTCAGGTCCCCGCTCGGCACCCGCAGGGCATGGGCCGACCGGACCGGCGCGCCCCACCAGCACCGCAGGGAGCGGGCACCCTGCCTGCAACGGGGAGAGGGGCGAGGAGAGGCTGGGACCAGATCTTCCACAAGAGCCTGCGAGCACACACAGGCCTCTCTGGGTGTGCACAAGGGCGTGTGGGCTTGCAGTGAAGTGTGCACGCACTCCCACATGGCACAGCCCACACGAGAGTGTGTGAGCTTGCACACAGGTTCCTGAGTGGGCGCTGCGGGGACAGAAACACGCACACGGCTGCCTGGGCGCACACTGGGGTGGAGACGCTTCTGCCAGCGTGGCTTAGCATGCACAAGAGTGAGTGTGCACAAAGGCTTGTGCACTTGCATAAACTCACATGAGTGTGCACAAGAATGTATGTTTGCACAAGTGTGTCAGAGCATGCAGAAGACTGCATGATCTTGCACAAGCATTGCTGAGTGTGCACAAAAGGTTGTGTGCTCACATGAGCCTGCATGAGAATGCACACATTTGCACTCCCAGCAACCTTTGAGACACCACTGACTAATGGGCTATTACCAGCAGGAGAGTGAATTTGTGTGGGGGGGTGGAGGGTGAGAAAACCTGGATTTGTGCTGGAAATGGCCCAACTTGATGATCACTTTAGATAAGCTATTACCAGCAGGAGAGTGGGGTGGGAGGAGGTATTGTCTCATGGTCTCTGTGTATATAAAGTCTGCTGCAGTTTCCACGGGATGTATGCATCCGATGAAGTGAGCTGTAGCTCACGAAAGCTCATGCTCAAATAAATTGGTTAGTCTCTAAGGTGCCACAAGTCCTCCTGTTCTTTTTGCGAATACAGACTAACATGGCTGTTACTCTGAAACCTGACATTTGCACAAGTGGGTCAAAGCATGCACAAGAGTGCATAGATTTTCACAAGAGTGCATGTTCACATGTGCTTGCACAAGAACTCCTGGCAGTGCCGGACGTGAAATAATCGTGCAAACGTGTCACAGAGCTAAGAGGATGCTGGGAGCACTCCGAGCCAGGTGCAGATTTGCCCAACGCTTGTGGTGCCGGGACACGTGGCAGTGACTCTGCGGCGGGTGTGCCGACACGAGGACCTGTGAGTGTGCGAGGAGAGCAGCCGTGTTTCTGTGAGGGCATCAGCACTGTGGCAGGTCCCACACGCATGTGCCATGCATGTCAGAGCATGTGCAGCCAGCCCCCACCCCATCAGTCTGGGGGGGAGCTCTGCTAGATTAGACCAAACCAGCACCCCCCACCATGCCCCTCACATGGCCTTGGGGGCAGGGCGTGTGCCCCACAGCAGCCTGGAATTGGCAGGCTGCCTGGAGCGGGGGTGGGGACAGCTGGCAGGGCAAAGACCAAGAGGCAAGACACGTTGCCTGGACTTTCACCTGGTGGCCGCGGGGGATTCTGGGTAGAAAAGTTCGAGGGGGGGAGAGGGACAGAGGGGCAGCCCCCCAGAGGGGGATCGGCCAGGACGTGCTGTCCCCAGCGCTGACCCTGGGGACACTTGCCCAGTCAGGGGTGGATCCCAGCCAGAGAACAGCTGCTGCCTCTGGGGTGGGGCACGGCCACACATAACACAGCACCCCCCCCCCCGTGCCCTGCAGCACGGCCCCCCTGGGGAGGACAGCAGGGGGCTGCGGGTTGGGAGTGACGGGCACCTTTCAGTCTCCCATCCAAACGCTTGCCCGGCCCTGACCCTGCTGAGCAGAAAAACAAACCGCAATGGATCCGCTTGGGGGGGGGCGGAGCCGGGGGAGGGGCGGGTGACGTGGAAGGAACACAAGGAAGTGAGGGCCCCAGCCCTGAGAAACACAACACGATCCCCCCCAGCTGCCAATGCCCCCCACTCCCGACCCACAGCCCCCGCCAGCCCAGCCCCCCCACCCCACTCCCGACTCGCAGCCTCCTGCCAGCCCAGATCCCCCCACTCCCGACCTGCAGCCTCCTGCCAGCCCAGACCCCCCCACTCCCGACCCGCAGCCCCCTGCCAGCCCAGACCCCCAGCTCTGCCAATGCCCCTCACTCCTGACCTGCATCCCCCTGCCAGCCCAGCCCCCGCCAGCTCTGCCAATGCCCCTCACTCCTGACCTGCATCCCCCTGCCAGCCCAGACCCCCCCACTCCCGACCCGCAGCCCCCCGCCAGCCCAGCCCCCCCCAGCTCTGCCAATGCCCCTCACTCCTGACCTGCATCCCCCTGCCAGCCCAGCCCCCGCCAGCTCTGCCAATGCCCCTCACTCCTGACCTGCATCCCCCTGCCAGCCCAGACCCCCCCACTCCCGACCCGCAGCCCCCTGCCAGCCCAGCCCCCCCAGCTCTGCCAATGCCCCTCACTCCTGACCTGCATCCCCCTGCCAGCCCAGCCCCCCCCACTCCCGACTCGCAGCCCCCTGCCAGCCCAGCACCCCCCACTCCCGACCTGCATCCCCCTGCCAGCCCAGCCCCCGCCAGCTCTGCCAATGCCCCTCACTCCTGACCTGCATCCCCCTGCCAGCCCAGCCCCCGCCAGCTCTGCCAATGCCCCTCACTCCTGACCTGCATCCCCCTGCCAGCCCAGACCCCCCCACTCCCGACCCGCAGCCCCCTGCCAGCCCAGCCCCCCCAGCTCTGCCAATGCCCCTCACTCCTGACCTGCATCCCCCTGCCAGCCCAGCCCCCCCCACTCCCGACTCGCAGCCCCCTGCCAGCCCAGCACCCCCCACTCCCGACCTGCATCCCCCTGCCAGCCCAGCCCCCGCCAGCTCTGCCAATGCCCCTCACTCCTGACCTGCATCCCCCCGCCAGCCCAGACCCCCCCACTCCCGACCTGCAGCCCCCTGCCAGCCCAGCCCCCCAACTCCCGACCCGCAGCCCCCGCCAGCCCAGCCCCCCCAGCTCTGCCGGTGCCCCTCACTCCCGACCTGCAGCCCCTGCTACCCAGCCCTGGGCCCCCATAGTACGGGCACTGAAGGGAAAGGAAGAAGGAATGAATGAAGACCGGGCAGAGGAATGGGGGATTCGGGGGCACACGGGAGATGCGGGGGGCACATAGGGGGTGCGGGGGATGGGAGTGCGGGGGGCACATAGGGGGTGCGGGGGTTGAATGGGGGATGCAGAGGGATGGGGTTCGGGGGCTACATCGGGGTGCAGGGGGATGGGGGTGCGGGGGCACATAGGGGTGCGGTGGCACATGGGGGTGCGGGGAATGGGGGATGCGGGTTCGGGGTCTACATCGGGGGTGCAGGGAGATCGGGGGGCACATAGGGGGTGCAGAGGGATGGGGGTGCAGAGGAAAGACCGACAGGGGTGGAGACACTCACCCCAGGAGTCGGGTATACGGCGCAGTCATCCTGCGTACTGTGCAGAAAGGACCAGGCGTCCGGGTGCCTCTCGTAGCGGGGCGGTGGCCCCGTTTTAAAGGGGGATCCCGCCAAGCGGGGGGCGGAGCGGGGACAGGCGGGGAGCTCCCTGTCCTTCTCTCTGTCTCGGTCTCTCCCGCCGTTACCCCGGTTCTGATTGGCCGCTCGGGGCCAGGCCCTCCCCCGCGTATGATGAAAGACTGGGGTGGTATTGCCTGGACAGACAGACAGAGGGGCGGGGCCAGGTGTTCCAGGCCCCGCCCCTCTGTGTCTGTACCAATGTGCCCCGCCAGCCGGTTTGTTATTGTAGGGTCTCCTGGGGGTTGGGGGAGGGGGTTTGTTATTTTAGGGTTTCATGGGGGCTGGGAGAGTGGATTTGTTGTTGTAGGGTCTCCTGTGAGTTAGGGGACTGTTTTGTTATTGTAGGGTCTCCTAGGTGATTGGGGGTGTGGGTTAGTTATTGTAGGGTCTCCTGGGGGCTGAGGGGGCCTGGTGTGTTATTGCAGGGTCCCGGTTATTACAGGGTCTCCGGAGGGCTTGGGAGGCTGGCCGGGGGTCCCAGGTCCATGTTCTGGCTGCAGTTACAGATTCTGCCCAGCAGGTGGCAGCGTCAGCGCGGAGACCTGAGTGACCCTCGCCCCCCTCGCCTGGTCCCTCCCTCTCCCCTTAGCTCCTCCCCTGCCTGCGCTTCTTCCCTCAGACCACCCCCTCCCCCCTGTGCCCCCATTCCCCCTCCCCCATGTGCGGCCCCTCCCTGCACTTCCCCCCGCCCGTGCGCCCCCAAACCCCTGTATTACCTTCCCCCTCCGCTCCCCTGCCCCTCCCCCGCCTTCAGCTTTTACAGCTAGTTCCTCCTTTCCCAGGGCGCTGCCCCCAGAGCCCCCCCGAGCCCCCCCTTCCCAGAGGGCAGCGTGACTGGGGGCGGTGTCACACGCCAATCACCCAACCTGGCTGCGCAACAGCCCCCCCTTTTATACAGGGCAGGGACTGGCTGGCTCGCGGGGGTGGGGAACGGGGCGCAGGGCCCGTCCCCTCTAGGGGGCGCCGGCCCCAGGGTGGGGAACGGGGCACGGGGAATGGGGCACGTCCCCTCTAGGGGGTGCTGGCCCCAGGGTGGGGAACGGGGCATGGGGCACGTCCCCTCTAGGGGGTGCTGGCCCCAGGGTGGGGAATGGGGCACGTCCCCTCTAGGGGGCGCCGGCCCCAGGGCGGGGAACGGGGCATGGGGCACGTCCCCTCTAGGGGGTGCTGGCCCAGGGTGGGGAATGGGGCGAGGGGCACGTCCCCTCTAGGGGGCGCCGGCCCCAGGGTGGGGAACGGGGCATGGGGCACGTCCCCTCTAGGGGGTGCTGGCCCAGGGTGGGGAATGGGGCGAGGGGCACGTCCCCTCTAGGGGGCGCCGGCCCCAGGGCGGGGAACGGGGCATGGGGCACGTCCCCTCTAGGGGGTGCTGGCCCAGGGTGGGGAATGGGGCGAGGGGCACGTCCCCTCTAGGGGGCGCTGGCCCCAGGGCGGGGAACGGGGCACGTCCCCTCTAGGGGGCTCCGGCCCCAGGGCGGGGAACGGGGCACGTCCCCTCTAGGGGGCGCTGGCCCCAGGGCGGGGAACGGGGCACGTCCCCTCTAGGGGGCGCTGGCCCCAGGGCGGGGAACGGGGCACGTCCCCTCTAGGGGGCTCCGGCCCCAGGGCGGGGAACGGGGCACGTCCCCTCTAGGGGGCTCCGGCCCCAGGGCGGGGAACGGGGCACGTCCCCTCTAGGGGGCTCCGGCCCCAGGGCGGGGAACGGGGCACGTCCCCTCTAGGGGGCGCTGGCCCCAGGGCGGGGAACGGGGCACGTCCCCTCTAGGGGGCGCTGGCCCCAGGGCGGGGAACGGGGCACGTCCCCTCTAGGGGGCGCTGGCCCCAGGGCGGGGAATGGGGCACGTCCCCTCTAGGGGGCGCTGGCCCCAGGGCGGGGAATGGGGCACGTCCCCTCTAGGGGGCTCCGGCCCCAGGGCGGGGAATGGGGCACGGGGCAGGTCCCCTCTAGGGGGCTCTGGCCCCGTCCCCTCTAGGGGGCGCTGGCCCCAGGGTGGGGCACGGGGCACGTCCCCTCTAGGGGGCGCCGGCCCCAGGGTGGGGAACGGGGCATGGGGCACGTCCCCTCTAGGGGGTGCTGGTCCCAGGGCGGGGAATGGGGCACGTCCCCTCTAGGGGGCGCTGGCCCCAGGGTGGGGGACGGGGCACGTCCCCTCTAGGGGGCTCCGGCCCCAGGGCGGGGAATGGGGCACGGGGCAGGTCCCCTCTAGGGGGCGCTGGCCCCAAGGTGGAGAATGGGGCACGTCCCCTCTAGGGGGCACCGGCCCCAGGGCGGGGAATGGGGCCCAGGCCCAACCCCTCTAGGGGGTGCCATGGGGCCAGCGGGAGATGGGATGCTCTGTAGGAACTCTCTGCTCGCCCTGGTGCTGGTGCCGGCTATTCTGGGCCCTGCCCGGCCACCCCAAGGGGGCGCATAATGAGCCGGGAACCGCAGCGTCTGGGCAGATGGGCAGGGGTTATTGCAACAGGGCAAAGGGCCGGCTGGGAATCCAGGTGATCCGTGAATCAGCTACTGACACAGCATCCCTGAACCCCCTGAGCCAGCCAGTCCCCACCATGGGGCTGGATGGAAGCCAGCGCCCCCTCGAGGGGAAGTCCCCATGCCCCATTCACTGCCCCTCTGAGCCAGCCCCCACCCCCCGCCCTGGGGCTGGATGGAAGCCGGCTCCCCCTAGAGGGAGCAGGCCCCATGTCCTGCTCTCTCCCTCTGGCTTGGAGTTGGCAGCTCAGACAGGGCCCCCCTGGTTTCTCTTCCAGCCACTCACCCCATCTGCTCCCCCGGCTCTCCCCTCTGATCCTATTTACCGCCCCAAATCTGCCAAGGATAAACAGCGGGGTGCAGGGGGTGGAGCTAGGAGGGGACCCTGGCGCCCGCCCTTCCCCTCAAATCCAGCAGGGGAGGGAAATCCAGGGCAGTGGGGAAGGGCTCTGTGGAGAGCCTGGGATGGAGTTGTCATGGGCACAGCAGACTCACAGGCGCACCAGGGACACGGGAGAGTCACGGGTATGCCAGGGACATGCCAAGGACACTCCTGGGACACAGGCGAGTCACGGACATGCCAAGCACATGTTAGATCCAGAGCCATGCCAAGGACATGGGAGATTCATGGACACACCAGGGGCATGGGAGACTCATGGGTATGCCAGGGACACACCAAGGACACACCAGGGACACGGGTGAGTCACGGACATGCCAAGCAAATGTTAGATCCAGAGACATGCCAAGGACACGGGAGACTCATGGACACACCAGGGCACGGGAGAGTCACGGGTATGCCAGGGACATGCCAAGGACACACCAGGGACACGGGCGAGTCACGGATATGCCAAGCACATGTTAGATCCAGAGACATGCCAAGGTAACGGGAGACTCATGGACACACCAGGGCACGGGAGAGGCAGAGACGCCCAACGGACACACATTAGACTCGCCAGGGACAGGAGAGCAAAGGACAGCCCCCATGACACATGAGGGCCATGGAAAGGACATGCTAGCAATATGGGCCCGTCCCCCCTGCCCCGGGGCCACACATGGCCCAGGCCCAACGAGGCGTGTGCCAGGCCCATGTGACATGCGTGGCCCCCCGGCCCCCTCAGCCAGATCCTGGAGGCGGGGAGAGCCGATCAGAGAAAATATAGAACTGAGCTCGTTATGAGCCGATTAATTATAATCGCCCCCAACCCCACCCAGGAGCAGAGACAGATATTAATGCTAATAACAAACCCAGAGGAAAGAGAACCCAGGAGTCCTGGGTTTCAGCCCCCCCACTCTAACCACTAGACCCCACTTCCCTCCCAGAGCCAGGGATAGAACCCAGGAGTCCAGGCTCCCCACCCCCCACTCTAACCACTAGACCCCACTCCCCTCCCAGAGCCAGGGAGAGAACCCAGGAGTCCAGGCTCCCAGAGCTCAAAACGTCTCCTGTCTAACCCCCCACCAAGAGACACATGGTCCCCCCCAGTTCCCCCCGCCCACGACCAGCAGACAACCAGGGGATTAGGTGTTGGGGAGACATTTAATGAGATCAGTGTCTCTATCGGGGCCATTTCTCCTCTCACAACAGCCAGGGGGCGAGGGGTTAAACTTTTAACCGCCTCTCCGCTCCGACCCCCCACCTTGGGGGCTAGTGGTTAGAGTGGGGTGGAAGGGGCTGGGAGACCGGACTCCTGGGTTCTCGCCCCAGCTCTGGGAGGGGAATGGGGCTACTGGTTAGAGAAGAGGGGGCTGGGAGCCCGGACTCCTGGGTTCTTTCCCCAGCTCTGGGAGGGGAGAATGGTTTCTAGTTCCCCAAACCCTCTACCCTTTGCTTTTGGTTCCAATTGCCCAGGGCTTCTGGAGCTCTGGGCGCTGACTGGCAGCGGGGTGAGTGCTGGGCTGGGCTCTGAGACGGGGAAAGACGCTGGGGGGTTCATCTCCCCTCCCAGCACCCCCCCCCCCCCCGCTTCCCGACTAACCACTAGGCACTGCTCCCCTCCCAGTGCTGGGAGAGAACCCAGCAGTCCTAGCTCTGAGACCCCCCCCCAATCTAACCACTAGCCCCTCAGCTGCGGAGGGCCTGGGGGGGGGTAAAAGTTTAACCCCTCGCCCCCTGGCTGTTGCGAGAGGAGAAATCGCCCCGATAGAGACACTGATCTCATTAAATGTCTCCCCAGCACCTAAGCCCCTGGGTGTCTGCTGGCTGGAGGGGGCAGGGGCTGGGGAAAGCGGCTTGAGGGGGATCAGAGGCCATTAAAGGTGTCCCTGGCTCGAGGATTAGCCATGGGGCATATGTGGGTCAGCCAGGGCTGAAGGGGGCCCCCACAGAGCCAGCTGTAGGCCTGGCCAATTAAACAGAGACTAAGTCTCTGAAGTGGGATAAGCTGGGGGGCTACGGGTCAGGAGTGAGGGGCAGCAGCAGAGTGGGGGTGGGACAGGGCTGGGCTAGCAGGGGCTGTGGTTCAGGAGTGAGGGGCCCCGGAAGAGTGTGGGGGCAGGGCTGGGCTGTGGGGGCTGCGGGTCCGGACTGAGGGGCACCGCAGGGCGGGGGTGGCAGGGGGCTGCGGGTCGGGAGTGAGGGGAACCGCAGGGTGGGGGGAGCAGGGGACTGCAGGTCGGGGGTGAGGGGCACCGGCAGGGCCGGGGGGGCAGGGGACTGTGGGGCGGGAATGAGGGGCACCGGCAGGGTGGGGGGAGCAGGGGGCAGGAATGAGGGGCACCGGCAGGGGGCTGGGCTGGCGGGAACTGTGGGTCAGGAGTGAGGGGCACCGGCAGGGTGGGGGCTGCAGGGCTGGGCTAGGGGGGGCTGCGGATCGGGAGTGAGGGGCACTGGCAGGGCATGGGGGTCCCAGCGCTGGGCTGTGGGGGCTGCGGCTCGGGAGTGAGGGGCACCGGCAGGGCTGCGGGAGGGCAGGGGACTGCAGGACGGGAGTGAGGGGCACCAGGTGGGGGGAGCAGGGGGCGGGAGTGAGGGGCACCGGCAGGGCGGGGGGGGGGAGGGCTGGGCTGGCTGGGGGCTGCGGGTCAGGAGTGAGGGGCACCGGCAGGGCGGGGGGACAGGGGGCTGTGGGGCGGAGTGAGGGGCACCGGCAGGGCGTGGGGGGCAGGGGGCTGCGGGGCGGGAGAGAGGGGCACCGCAGGGCAGGGGGGGCGGGGGACTGCGGGGCGGGAGTGAGGGGCACCGCAGGGCAGGGGGGCGGGGGGGCTCTAATACCCTGGCGGGGGGACAATGGCTCCAGCCAGCGTCTCTAATGCTCCCTGACGGGGGATTCTCGGGGCCATTCAGACCCAATTCACCCTGTCAGGCCCTAGCCCCCGTGCGGCCCCCACCTGATCCTGGCCTGTTGTTAGGCAGAACCACCCCACACACCCGGCCCAGCCCCCTGCCCCCGACCTGAACCCGCTCCCATCCCCCTGCGGTGCCCCTCACTCCCGCCCCGCAGCCCCCGCCCCCCGGTGCCCCTCACTCCTGCCCCACAGCCCCCTGGTGCCCCTCACTCCTGACCCGCAGACCCCTGCCCCCCCGCCCTGCCCCTCACTCCCGCCCCACAGCCCCCTGCTCCTCCACCCTGCCGCCCCCCCCCCCCCCGTTAGGCAGGACAGTGTGGGGAGGGGGAGGGGGTTCAGTGCTGGATCCACTGTTCTGAGGGAGTTATGGGGCTGGGGAAGCAGAGGCTGGGGGGGTTGTGTGTGGGGGGGTTGTGGGGTGTCAGTGTGAGCAGATAGGGCCAGAAGTGGGAGGGGGCATGTGGGGGAGAGGCTGAGTCATGGGGTGGGGGAGGGGTGGGGATGTGGGGCTCGGTGTCTGAGGAAGATGGGAGGGGGTGGGGACAGAAAGGGGGGGATGTGTGGGGAGGGGAGAAGTTATGGGGCTGGGGGTACCTGGTGGGGGAAGGGGGGGCTAGGAAGGGTTGTGGGTCTGGGGCTCGGCGTCGGTAGGGGGAGATTGTGAAGGGTGGTGGAAAGGAGGGGCCGGGGCAATATGTGGGGCTGGGGGGAAGGGGCACATCTGGGGGAAGGGGGGGCTGGGCGCTGAGAGGCCTCGTGTCCCCCCTATGTCGTCATTGGATTCTTGGCTAATCAGACCAGATTCCCCCCCCCGTGACCCCGGCTGGGGGGGTCAGGAGCCGGGGGGAGGGGCGCTGTGGGGGGCACCGCCGTATCCCCCCTCGGTCCTCCCTCAGAACTTCCTCATTCCCTCCCCCCGCCTCCACATGCTAATGAGGCGGCTTCCCATTGGCCAGCGGCTAATGAGATGCGGGTGAGCTCAGCGCCCGGGGTTCTTTAAATGGGACCTCGGCGTCCGGGACTCCGCTGCGGCTCAGGGCAGGTCCCGGACGCCGGGGTTCCCCAGGGCGGCCCCTGGCGGCGAAGCGTGGCGTTGACAGGTGAGGAGGGGCGAATCTGGGTGTCCGAGGTTCAGGGGCCCCCAGTGGAAGAGGGGCAGGTGGGGAGATGTGGGGGTATGGAGGACGTGTGAGGGAATAGGGGGGTAGGATGGGGGTATGGAGGGGGTGTGGGGGGAATGGGAGTATGGAGGGGAGGGGGGATGGGTGGGGGCATGGGGGTGTGGGAGGGATGGGTGGGGGTGGGACTGGGGGTATGGAGGAGGTGTGGGAGGGAGGGATGGGGGGTGGGACTGGGTGTACTGAGGGGTGGATGGGGGTGGGACTGGGGGTACAAAGGGGTTGGGGGGATGGAGGGGGCGTGTGGGGGGACAAGGAGCTGTACAGGGGAAGGGGACGCCTGTGAGAGGGAGAAATTGGGGGATGGTACCTGGGCTGGTCCATTCGTGGCCATCTGCCACCAGAGAGGGCCTTTGCAGCATTAGCCTTGCTCTGCTCCCTCTGCGGTCTGTCTAGCCCGATCCTTACCCCGAACTGGTCCATATACACACAGGTGGCCCATGTAGACCTGTTCCTCTGTGAGCCAGAGGCAGTCCATATAGACCCCATCAATGTTCCCTCTAATTTTTGTCAGGCCGTGTGTGCAAAAAAATTTCTTCCGTGCAAATGTTTGTGGTCTAAACCATGGGGTTTAGGATCTGTGTGCCCCCGTGCACAGCTCAGAGGGAACAGTGGACCCCATAATGCAAAGCCTGTGTGAATCCAGCCAAATTGGACCATACATCAATCCAGTCCATATACAGCCATTGGTCTATAGGAGACAGGTCTGTATAGAGCAAGGACCCTATATTGGAGACATCCTTTTGCCCTGATACCTGGGTGGTTCCTTGGCTGTCTATATAGCTGGTGAATATACCAAATTGGTCCATATGGCCAGTCCAAGACTTAGCTGTTACCTATACCTGGCCTATAGAGAAAGCTGGTCTTTATCCCAGTCTCTATACACAGCTGGTCCATATATCTGGTTTATAAAACCAGAAACATACTCTGTATAGACAGAGTCTGTAGAACTGGTCCATAGACAAAGCTGGTCTATGTAGAAAGCCAGTCCATAGACACAACTGGTCCACATAGCTCTTCCGTTTAGAAAGTTGGTCTGTATAGCCAGCCCATTGACAAAGCTGGTCCATATAACGGTCCATAGAAAGCCAGTCTTTGGACACAGCCGGTCCATATATCCCGGTCCTTAGACACTGCTGGTCCATATAGAGTGGAGTGGGTTTGCTGCCCAATCAGCCCCAGGCCCCTCACCTGTCTCTCTTCTCTCCCCCAGGTCTCATGCCCCACGACGCTGCCCCACCCAGGATGTCAGTGCCCCTAGCCGAGTTCCCCACCAGCCCCCTGGCCCTGGAATATCTCAACGATTTTGACCTGCTGAAGTTTGAGGTCAAGCGTGAGCTGGCCGGCCCAATGGGCGGGGCCTCCCTGGGCCCCTCCCCCTGCAGCTCAGTGCCACCCTCCCCCACGCTGAGCGAAGTGGGGCTGGGGGATGGAGGGGACCCCAAGGCAGGGCTGGAGGAGCTCTGCTGGCTAGCAGCGCTGCACCAGCAGATGGCCGGGGGCGGGGAGGGGCTGGGGCTGAGCCCAGAGGAAGCGGTGGAGGCCCTGCTGGGGGGGGCAGCCGAGGGGGGGTTCTGCCCCGGGGGGCTGCTCCAGCCGCAACAGCAGGTGAGTTGTGGGGGCAGAGAGAAAAGGGGTGGGGAAGGTAGACAGGGAGTGGGTGGTGAGAGGGGTAAGGCTGGAGAAGGGGATGTGAGGGGAAAGAAAGAGACACACACACACTTAGGGGGCACCGGCAGAGCCAGCGGGGGGCAGGGCTGGGCTAGCAAGGGGCTGCGGGTTGGGAGTGGGGACTGCAGGTTGGAGCGAGGGGCACCGGCAGAGCTGGGTGGGGGGCAAGGCTGGGCTGGCAGGGGGCTGGGGGTCAAGAGTGAGGGGCACCGGCAGAGCTGGGGGGCAGGGCTGGGCTGGCAGGGGCCAGCGGGTCAGGAGTGAGGGGCACCGGCAGAGCTGGATGGGGGGCAGGGCTGGGCTGGCGGGGGGCTGGGGGTTGGGAGTGAGGGGCACCGGCAGAGCTGGGTGGGTCAGGGCTGGGCTGGCAGGGGGCTGGGGGTCAGGAGTGAGGGGCAATGGCAGAGCAGGAGGGCAGGGCTGGCTGGCGGGGGCCAGTGGGTCAGGAGTGAGGGGCACCAGCAGAACTGGGTGGGGGGGCAGGGCTGGGCTGGCGGGGGGCTGTGGGTTGGGAGTGAGGGGCACCAGCAGAGCAGGGGGGCAGGGCTAGGCTGGCGGGGGGCTGCGGGTCGGGGCGGGGGGCACCGGCAGACAGGGGGGAGCAGGGCTGGGCTAGCTGGGGGTTGGAGTGAGGGGCACCGGCAGAACTGGGTGGGAGGCAGGGCTGGGCTGGCAGGGGCTGGGGGTCGGGAGTGAGGGGCAATGGCAGAGTAGGGGGGCAGGGCTGGGCTGGCGGGGGCCAGTGGGTCAGGAGTGAGGGGCACCAGCAGAGCTGGGTGGGGGGGCAGGGCTGGGCTGGCGGGGGGCTGTGGGTTGGGAGTGAGGGGCACCGGCAGAGCTGGGTGGGGGGCTGGGCTGGCAGGGGGCTGCGGATCGGGAGTGAGGGGCACCGGCAGAGCTGGGGGTGCAGGGCTGGGCTAGCGGGGGGCTGCGGGTCGGAGCGGGGGGCTCCCGCTCGCCCTGTCCAGTCGATCCGGGCTATTCCTGCCTCCCCCGCAGCTCCCGCCGCTCCGCGACCGGCTCTCGGACGAGCAGCTCGTGGGCATGTCGGTGCGGGAGCTGAACCGGCGGCTGCGGGGCGTCGGCAAGGACGAGGTGCTGCGGCTGAAGCAGAAGCGGCGCACGCTGAAGAACCGCGGCTACGCCCAGTCCTGCCGCTTCAAGCGGGTCCAGCAGCGCCACGTGCTGGAGGCGGAGAAATCCCGGCTGGCCCGCGAGCTGGAGGCCCTGCGGGGGGAGCTGGCCCGGCTCGCCCGCGAGCGCGACCTCTACAAGGCCCGCTGCGAGAAGCTCCTGCCCCAGGCCCCCTCGCCCTCCCAGGGCTTCCTCTGAGCCGCCCCCGGGGCGTGGGGCGCGGACACTGGGGGGGCGGCCAGCAGGGGGCGCTGCTCTGCTGAGGCCTCGGGGGTGTCGTTCCGCTGTGGCCAGCAGGGGGCGCTGCTCTGCTGAGGCCTCGGGGGTGTCGTTCCGCCTGTGGCCAGCAGGGGGCGCTGCTCTGCTGAGGCCTCGGAGGTGTCGTTCCGCCTGTGGCCAGCAGGGGACGCTGCTCTGCTGAGGCCTCGGGGGTGTCCTTCCGCCTGTGGCCAGCAGGGGCGCTGCTCTGATGAGGACTCGGGAGGTGTCGTTCCGCCTGTGGCCAGCAGAGGGCGCTGCTCTGCTGAGGACTCGGGAGGTGTCGTTCCGCCTGTGGCCAGCAGGGGGCGCTGCTCTGCTGAGGACTCGGGAGGTGTCGTTCCGCCTGTGGCCAGCAGAGGGAACCCACTGGCTCAATGACGTCTCCAGGCTCTCCACAGTCCCAGCGGTGTTACTCCCTTTTGCCACCAGGCGGAGTGTGACTGGGACCTGTGGGGGCAGCAGGGGATTTTGGGGTTGACTGTAGGTTCCCCCTTCCTGCCTCCCGAGGGGAGTAAGTTGAAGGGGGAGGGAATTTTTTGAGAGCCCGATCAACGTTTGTGTGGATTGTGATGGGGGCGGCTGTAGGTGTGGGGGACCCTCCCTCTGACAATGGGAGTGTGGGGGGGGGCTGGACTCACCTGTTGCATGCCGGTCATGCCCACCGATGCTGCACCCCAAAAAGCAGCACCAGCAGCCAAGCACCCTGTGTACCCCCCATTGCCTCCCCACCTCCCTCAGAGCGACCCTCCGCACCCATGGCTGGCCACTTCCTGTACCCCAATATCAGCCCCCTGACCCGGCCAGGGGGGTGCACCAGCCAGCCCTACACCCACTACCAACACGTGCCCCCCTACTGCAGTGCATCAGCAAGCCACCTCCTGGGGCCCCCCCATATTGAGCCTCAAGCCTCCCTGCTCCCCAATGTTAGAAGTGAGCTCAGACCTGCGCTGCACCCCCTTATGACGCCCTGCTCCTCAGGATTGGAGTACGTCAGCCAAAGACCCCCCATCCTCTCCCTACTGGACCACCAGCCCCTCCCCCCCAAAATCCACTCTCTATTGATGCCCTGCCCCCCAACAGTGGGGTGCTCCCACCAACCAACCTCTCAGGACCCCCAAGTGCCCTGGGATCCCCTCAGCACAATAGCAGCCTCTAGGAGCCCCAGGGACCCCCTGAGAGCACCCAGTGCGCCCTACTTCCACTCGGCGGGCCCTAGCCCCCTCGAAGTCTAGGGGCGGGGCTTGTGGGGGGTCCCTGCGCCCCCTGCTGGAGGCGCACGGCCCTGCCCTGGGTGTGGGGGGTTAGTATTTTAGCCCCCCACATTCTGCTTTAGTCTTAAAGTCCCACGGCCCCACAAATGCTGCTGCCCCCTTACCATCCCTCTCCAGGAGGCGGGCTACCTGCGGAGCCCCGCCCACGGGGCGGAGCTTGTGGGGGAACAAGGGGCGGGGCCAGAGCCGTTGCTCCCCTCGCAGCTTTCCAATGTCGTTGTAGAATAAACATCACCGGACCCCACCGAGCCCGGCGCTGGCAGTTCTTGTGGGCTGGGGGTGGAGCCTAGAGAGGGGGAGCGGCCTAGGGAAGCCCCACCCCTCGGGCGTATCAGCCCCGCCCCCAATCCCCTTCCTATGCAACATCCTCTCCCAGCTCTGGGCAGCAGGTGGCCCGAGGATTCCGGGGGGGACTGGGAGCCAGGACGCCTGGGTTCTGGCCCTGGCTCGGGGAGGGGGGGCTGGTGGTTGGGGGGGGAGCAGGGAGCCAGGACGCCTGGGTTCTGGCCCTGGCTCGGGGAGGGGGGGCTGCTGGTTAAGGGGGGGAGCAGGGAGCCAGGACGCCTGGGTTCTGGCCCTGGCTCGGGGAGGGGGGGCTGCTGGTTAAGGGGGGGGAGCAGGGAGCCAGGACGCCTGGGTTCTGGCCCTGGCTCGGGGAGGGGGGGCTGCTGGTTGGGGGGGGAGCAGGGAGCCAGGACTCCTGGGTTCTGTCCCTGGCTCGGGGAGGGGGGGTGCTGGTGATTAGAGGAGGGATTCCCGCTGTTCAGTGTGGGGGCGCTCTTGTTCTCTGCCAGTTGTAAGGGGGTGGGGGGCAGGACTGGGCCACGCCCCCACAGCAGGAAATTCACCCCCCCCACAAGAAAACCAGCAGCTGCTGGGAAGTCACAACAACCTGTAATTACCGCATGAAACGGGATTAACCCTTGAAGGGCTGCAGCCCCCCCGCCCTGCCAGTGACCTGCAGCCCCCAGCCAGCCCAGCCCTGACCCCCCAGCCCTGCCGGTGACCTGCAGCCCCCCGGCCAGCCCAGCCCTGACCCCCCAGCCCTGCCAATGCTCCTGCCCCCGACCCAAAGCTCCTGCCAGCCCAGACCTGCCCCCCCCCAGCACTGCCGGTGCCCCTCCCCCCCAACCCTCAGCTCCTGCCAGCCCAGCCCTGTCCCCCGACCCACAGCCCCTGCCAGCCCAGCCCTGCCGGTGCCCCTCCCCCGACCCACAGCTCCTGCCAGCCCAGCCCTGCCCCCCCAGTCCTGCCGGTGCCCCCAACCCACAGCCCCTGCCAGCCCCAGCCCCAGCTCTAGCCCTGCCAGTGCCCCTCCCCCCCGACCCGCAGCCAGCCCAGCCCTGCCCCCCCAGCCCTGCCGGTGCCCCTCCCCCCCCCGACCCCCAGCCCCTGCCAGCCCAGCCCCGGGCTCCCCACCCCAGCTCTGCATAGGGCTGACGCAGTCGTCTCTGTGCCAAGGGTGGCCTTAGCTCATGGCTGGCTCCGTGCCCGGGTTCGCCGAGGAAGCCAGAGCTGGCTCCTGGCTCCTGGCTCCGGTTGCCCCGCGCGGCCGCCGAGCGGAAACCGTCCCCCCGGCCGGTGGGTCTAGGCAGCCCCTGGCCTGCGAGAAGACGGGGCAGCGAGCCCCAGGCAGGAGCCCCCTGAGGAGCTCGCCAGCCCCGGCCCTTCCCTGCGTGGATTCCTGGCTGGCCCCCAAAACAGCCCGTCTCAAGGCTGGCGAACCCCCCGCGCCCCTCGTCAATCGTCCCCTTGGTTCAATACCCGCCCTGGTCAAAATCTGCCCCTTGGGTCCACTGTGAAGCCGTCCAGCTTCTGCGGCCAGCCCTGGCTTCTGCTGAATTGGTGCCTGCCTGAGACGGGAATGAACCTGTTTTTGTTGCCCACGTTGGTCCCAAGAGAAGGGGATCAAATCCCCCTTCGCCTTCTCTTTGTTCAGCCGTAGCTGTGGGGCCCAGCGTCTCCCTGCTCAGCTGATTGGCCGCTGCGCCCCCAAATCTTTGTCCACGCAGCTTCCCCCTCCCGTGGAGGGCACTGGGTTTAGCACGACAGCCCCAGTGGCCTCCAGAGAGTGCTCCCCTGGGCCCCCAGCGCTGGGGGTGCCAGGGGAGCCCCACAGGGCTGGGGGAGGGCCGCGGGGGCGTTTGTTGGGGGCCGAGGGGCGGCCAGGGGGGCGGTCAGGGGATGGACAGCGCGGCTCGGGTCTGGGCATCTTGCGGACGAGCCGTGGCAAGGGGATGGCTCCGTCCCTCTCTCCATCCCCTTCCCCACCCCTCCCTCTGCCCTCTATCCACCCAGCCCCTCATGTAACTAAGCTGTCCCCCCAGCCCCACACCCACAACGTGGCACCTACCACCCCACAGCACTGTGGTCTCCTGTCCAGTCCCTGCCCCCCCCAGCCCTGCTGAGCGAGGTCACCGATCAATGAATCTCCCAGGCGGAGAATGGGGTGTCCATAGGGGTGGCTTTATTGAGGGGTCTGAGAGACATTGCTCTGGGGGTGGGGTGGGAGTCACCACTCGGGAGGGCGGGGCAGCTTGGGGTGTGGAGGACCAGGGTGTGGGGGGACTGGGGTGGAGGGTCAGAGGATTAGGGGCAATCGGGGTGGGACGCTGGGATCTGGGTACAGGATTTGTGGGGAGTCACCCCAGGTCTGAAGTTAGAGGCCTGAGAACAATGGGGCCCATGGGGGCGGCGGTGGTGGTGGTGGGGGGGTCAGGTCAGCCTTCACCCTCAGTCGGGGAGGGCACCATGGGGCTGGGAGCCCCTCACCCTGCGTCGGTCCTCGGAGCCCCTGGGGTCCAGGAGAAAAGGCCGAAGGTCGGCAGAGGTAAAGGACAGAGGCACCTGGGGGAGAGATGGGGGCAGGATGGAGGGAAGGAGAAAGGCAGGAAGGAGGAGAGAGAGGTTATTGGAAAAGAGCCACCGCCCCGGCCCCGCCCCTTGGGACAAGGGGGCACTTACCCGTCGGGGCCTGGGTCAGGCTGGGGGTCGGGCCCCGGTGCTCTCACTGGGGCCGAGGAGTTCGGGGGCCGGGGACGATGCCGCGGCTGCCATAAAACTCCACCACCTGGCTGGGGACCTCGGCCAGCACGCACTTGGCCAGCGCTGCCGGGGGGGCCTGGGGAGAGAGATGGAGGGAGTGAGGCAGAGCGGACGGAGGGGGGGGAGCGTCGAGGAGCCGGACGGAGGGGGGGGTCGGAGGGAGGGAGCGTCGAGGAGCCGGACGGAGGGGGGGACGGAGGGAGGGAGCGTCGAGGAGCCGGACGGAGGGGGGGACGGAGGGAGGGAGCGTCGAGGAGCCGGACGGAGGGGGGGTCGGAGGGAGGGAGCGTCGAGGAACCGGACGGAGGGGGGGTCGGAGGGAGGGAGCGTCCAGGAGCCGGAACGAGGGGGGGTCGGAGGGAGGGAGCGTCGAGGAGCCGGACGGAGGGGGGGTCGGAGGGAGGGAGCGTCGAGGAGCCGACGGAGGGGGGGACGGAGGGAGGGAGCGTCGAGGAGCCGGACGGAGGGGGGGTCGGAGGGAGGGAGCGTCGAGGAGCCGGACGGAGGGGGGGTCGGAGGGAGGGAGCGTCGAGGAGCCGGACGGAGGGGGGGTCGGAGGGAGGGAGCGTCGAGGAGCCGGACGGAGGGGGGGTCGGAGGGAGGGAGCGTCGAGGAGCCGGACGGAGGGGGGGTCGGAGGGAGGGAGCGTCGAGGAGCCGGACGGAAGGGGGGTCGGACGGAGGGAGCGTCGTGGAGCCGGACGGAGGGGGGGTCGGAGGGAGGGAGCGTCGAGGAGCCGGACGGAGGGGGGGACGGAGGGAGGGAGCGTCGAGGAGCCGGACGGAGGGGGGGTCGGAGGGAGGGAGCGTCGAGGAGCCGGACGGAGGGGGGACGGAGGGGGGTCGGAGGGAGGGAGCGTCGAGGAGCCGGACGGAGGGGGGGTCGGAGGGAGGGAGCGTCGAGGAGCCGGACGGAGGGGGGGACGGAGGGAGGGAGCGTCGAGGAGCCGGACGGAGGGGGGGTCGGAGGGAGGGAGCGTCGAGGAGCCGGACGGAGGGGGGACGGAGGGAGGGAGCGTCGAGGAGCCGGACGGAGGGGGGGACGGAGGGAGGGAGCGTCGAGGAGCCGGACGGAGGGGGGGACGGAGGGAGGGAGCGTCGAGGAGCCGGACGGAGGGGGGGTCGGAGGGAGGGAGAGCGTCGAGGAGCCGGACGGAGGGGGGGACGGAGGGAGGGAGCGTCGAGGAGCCGGACGGAGGGGGGGACGGAGGGAGGGAGCGTCGAGGAGCCGGACGGAGGGGGGGTCGGAGGGAGGGAGCGTCGAGGAGCCGGACGGAGGGGGGGTCGGAGGGAGGAGCGTCGAGGAGCCGGACGGAGGGGGCCCCCGTCTCCCACTCACCTTCTTGAACTCGCGGAAGGGCACAAACTGGACGATGTCGCGGGCGGGCCCGCTTCCCCTCGGACTCCTGGGTCCCGTCCTCCTCGTCCAGCGCCCCGCATGTCAGAGAAGTCGGTGTTCCCACCCCCACAATGATGATGGAGACGGGCAGGTGCGAGGCTCGGATGACAGCTTCCCGCGTGGCCGGCATGTCGCTCAGCACCCCGTCCGTCAGCACCAGGAGCACCCGGTAGCGCTGGGGAGAAGGGGGAGGTCGGTGCTGGGGGGACCCCAAACTCCCTCTGTGTCCAGCCCCCTCCCTCTCTCCTTCTGCCCTTCCCCCTCACCATGGGAGGCCCGCTGCCCTCTTCCTCGCTGGCGGGGGCAGCACCCGGTTGATGATGGGGGCCAGGTTGGTGGGGCCGTAGAGCTGGATCTGGGGCAGGCACCGCTTGTAGGCCTCGATCACCCCCGAGATCCCTGCGGGGGAGAAATGCTCAGGAGTCTGGAGTTCTCTCCCGGGCTCGGGGAGGGGGTGGGGTCTAGTAGTTGGAGCAGGGGAGGGCTGGGAGCCGGGACTCCTGGGTTCTGGCTCTGGGAGGGGAGGGGGGTCTAGTGGTTCTAGCAGAGGGGGGCTGGGAGCCAGAACTCCTGGGTTCGGTCCCCTTGTGACGTTACTGGCATAATCTGGGACCGTATAGAACATTGTTGCAACCAAGGTCCTGTAGTGGCACCAAATCTTGTGTAAAGGGGGTCAAACGAGGGGTCTCAGACGAGGTGATGGTTTGCTGGTGCTGACTGTCCTGGCTATATGTGGGTATCATTTCTGTAGTTGGAGTTATGAATATTGGCTCTCTACTGTCTGTAGTTCAAACTTGTGCTATTCTTCTGCGTGACACCCCAGAAAAGCTGGTGTCAGCTCTGCCTAGCCTGCTTGATGCCCACTCAGGACCATCAGCAACACAATGGACCCACTGCGAGAAGGCAGACGCCTGGGGACTCAGCAGGTGGGCAGGGACCTGCCCATGTGACCCCAAACTCCATTTTGCTGTAATTTTCCACAGGGAGAACAAAGAGGGGTCCTTCCACCTGGAAAAGCCTAGAAAAGCCTGACGCCTCGTCTCCATCTGGTCGTCAGTCCTGCTTCTTGCCTCGGGAGGGACTTTGCTCCACTGAAGCTCTGACCCAAGGACTGAAGGACCCACCCCAGCTGGGGACGTTCTCCAGAGACTGGATTGGAACCTGCCGTTTATTCCACCCCTGCCGCAAGCCTGAACCAAGCACTTGGCCATGACTGGATGTTGCTGATTCCATGTAACCGATTCTAGCTCTCGTCTCTATCTTTTCCTTTTATGAATAAACCTTTAGATTTTAGCTTCTAAGGGATCGGCAGCAGCATGATTTGTGGGTAAGATCTGATTTGTCTATTGACCTGAATCTGCATCGTTAACCAGCATCGTTACACCCTGGCTCCCGGAGGGGAGTGGGGTCTGGTGGTTAGAGCAGAGGGGGGCTGGGAGCCAGGACTCCTGGGTCCTCCTGGGCTCATCTCGGTCAGGGGTCTGTTGAGCATTGCCTAGGTTAACAAATGACACTCGCTAACAAAGAGAGAGAGATTCTCCTACGTTCACACTCCGGGTTGTCTGGGTCGAAGTTGATGGCAAAATCATGGGAGACCTGAGAAAAGAGGAGACGCTGGCTCAGAGAGAGGGCAAACGCTGCCCCCCGATCTACTCCCCCACCCCCAGCTTCCTGAAATGTACCTCGTAGTTTGGGGGGATCCGTGCCCCAAATCCAAAGGCTGGAAACTTCTTGTCGCTGGAAGAGAGAGAGACAGGGGTCAAGCCAATGAACCCTGAACAGCAAATGGGACCCAGGAGTCCAGGATGACAGTGCAAGGCTCCCAGCCCCAGGGGTATAACTTGAGATAGCAAGACCCTATTGCAAAGGACTGTGGGTAACTTGCTACCACGGGACTCCAGAGCAAAGGACTGTGGGTAATTTGCTGCTGCAAAGGATTGTGGGTAGTTTTTGAGAGCAGAGACTCTTGTGGTAAACACGGAGTAGCTTTCTGCGGGTAGTTTGCAAGAGCCGGATTCTGGGGCAATGCATGGTGGGTAATTTGCTGTTGGGGCGGGGCGGGGGAGAGCCTGGGATGGAACCCAGGCATCCGGGATGGCCATGCAGGGTCTCTGCCCTAGGGGGCGCTGTTACCTGTCATAGTCCTGGCAGATCTCACCCACGGCTGACAGCGCTTTGAGGTATTCGTTGGGTTCCTTGGGGTTGATGAAATGCAGGGAGTGTTCGCTGCGCGGGTCGCCGTTGAAGCCGTGAAGTCAATTGCCACCTGCAGGGGAACGGGGGGCAGCTCCCTGGGGTTAGAGGGCAGGGTTCATGCCCCAGTCTGAGCCTCCCCCCGCCCCGCCAGTGGGCCCAGCTGCCTCACCGTGAAGTAGATCTGCAGTCCGCCCATGATGTAATCCAGGAACGTGTGAACCTTCTCCACCTGCCCGGAGAGGGTGAAATAATATTAGCGGCATCAGTGAGGATTCATAACGAGGCATTAACAGTGAGCGATAGCGAGCCGTTCATCGCAGAGACGTGGCAACATTGGGTGGAAGGGACCTCGCCAACTCCAGCCCCCGGCGCTGAGGCAGGACCATGTAATCCAAGCCCAGCCCTGACGGGTCTTTGTCCACCCGGGTCTTCCAAACCTCCAACGTTGGGGCTTCCCCAACCTCCCCTGGATGCTGAACTCCCCCGAGGGTTCGGGAGTTTCTCCTAATGTCCAACCTCGCTCTCCCTTGCTGTGAGATAAGCCCCAGGACATCTGGTCCTGCCGTCCACAGAGAACAATGGATTGTCCTCTTCAGAACGGCCCTTCACCCATTAAAGCCTGTCAGCGGGTTCCCACCTCGACCTTCTGTAGACCAGACATGCCCAGTTGGTTTTAACCTTCCCTCCTAGATCAGATTTTTCTAACCCTTTGATCACTGTTTGTTGCTCTCCTCTGGACTCTCTCCAATTTGTCTATATCTCCACTGAAACGTGACACCCAGAACTGGACGCAATATTCTGCTGAGGCCTCGTCAGTGCCAAGCAGAATGAGATAATTATCTCCCATGTCTGACGCACCACCCTCCTGTTAATACGCCCCTTTCTCCTAACTGCGCCACATGGTTGGCTCATCTTCCGTCTGGGAGCCGCTCGAACCCCCAGCGCCTTCCCCGCTTTGCCGTCTGAGTTTTCCTTCCCAAGGGAAGTACTTTGCACTTGCCTTCATTGAATTTCATCCCATTGGTTTCAGACCAATTCTCCACTTAGTCAAGGTCATTTTTGATTGCTAACCCTGCCCTCCAAAGTGCTGGCAACCCCACCCAGCTTGCTGGCATCCACAGATTTCATAAGCCTCCTCTCCACTCCATTAGCCAAGTTGTTAACGACAATATTGACTGGGACCGGACCCAGGACCGACCCTTGCGGGATACGTCCAGCAAGCCACTGATAGTGATAACTACTGTCGCCCGGTGCTCAGTGATAATTAATAATGCTAATTAATTGAAGTAGAAAGGTAAAAACTCGCAACCGGTTAATCATACAGACAAATCATTAATGCAGAAGAATAATTAGTTAAAATAATGAGGAGGGCCACAGTTATTAATAAAACAGAGTGAATTACTTATTGACGAAGGTATGGAAGTACTTAGTGGCTTGACAAGGTTGCACAGTGAGTCTGTGGTAAAGTAATGAATTGGACCCAGGAGTCCTGCTCCCCAGGCACTGCCCACAGAACCATCCTTTAGCCCCGCCCCCTGTCACCCCTCACTCACCTTGCACTGGGTCAGAAGCACCATGCCAGAGTTAGTGTAGTGTTTCTTCTTCTCCTGGTACTTTGGGTTGATGCACTCAAACTCCACCTGTCCAGCGATAGGGAAAGGGTGGGTGGGGGGGTCAGATCTGTACCTTCCAATTCTCACCTGCTCCAGTGCTGGGGAGAGAACCCAGGAGTCCTGGCTCCCAGGCCCACCCCCCTCAACCTGCTCAACCCCACTCCCTTACCAGAGCTGGGGATGGAACCCAGGAGTCCTGGCTCCCAGTCCCCTCCTACTCTAACCCACCAGACCCCACCCCCCTGTCAGAACCAGGAAGAGAACCCAGGAGTCGTGGCTCCCAACCCCACCCTCTATACCTCTTTCCCTGAGGAAACCTCCTGCATTTCACGGAAGGTTGTCGTGAATTCACCGATGTAATCGTGTTTCCCGCTGGAGTTATAGTCGTAAACGACACACTGGGAGAAAAGAGAGATGGAGTGATAGTGTGAGAGACCCCCCGCACCCCATCCCCTTCCAGAGCCAGGATAGAACCCAGGAGTCCTGGCTCCCAGCCCCCCCGCTCTAACCACTGGACCCCACTTCCCTCCCAGAGCTGGAGAGAGAACCCAGGCATCTGGGCACTCACCCGTATGGTCTTGTCTGGGTCGCAGCTGCACAGCGAGTGGAGGGAGAGGCGGAAGGGTTCCCAGCTGGGGCTGAGGTTGTTATTTATCACCTGTGGGGGGGGGGGTTAGCTGGGTGAATATGGGTCTCTACCACCCACTTCACCTTGCCACCCCATCCCCAACCTGGCACCACCCCGCCCCTCTCCCTTCACCCCCTCTCCCACCCTACCCCCCCACTGCCTCCAGACAACCTCCCTGCCAACCGCCCAGCTTCCTCTCCCCCCGAAACCCCCAGTCTTCCCTTGCCCCAGCCCCTCACCTCCGTCCTCATCACCAGCTGCTCCGTGTTGTTACTGTTCACCTTGTAGATTTCCAGGAAAGGGTCAGACTTGCTGAAGAGATCCTACAGCGAGGGAGAGAGAGAATCTGCCCCAGGACTCCTGGGTTCCAGGCCAGCTCTGGGAGGGGAGTGGGGTCTGGTGGGTTGGAGCAGAGGGGGCTGGGAGCCAGGACTCCTGGGTTCTCTGGGCAGGGGAAGGGAAACTCTCTCTCTTACCTTGTTGTCCAGCTTCTGAGCCCGGAACTCAAGCTGCACAAAGTCGTTGGTACTAGTGACCTCTTCTGCTTCAATCTGGGTGGGAGAGACATGGATGGACCCAGCAAGAGACACAAGAGACCCACGGGCAGAGCCTGGATAACTTTGTTATGCTGACACACAAGCCGCTGCTGGCCTAGTCCCACCTCTCGCTAACCATACACCGACTCTGTTCTACCTAGCCACTAAACTCCACTCCCCTCCCGGAGCTGTGGATAGGACCCAGGAGTCCTGGCTCCTAGCCCCCGCCCCCAACTCTAAACTACTAGTTCTCTTCTCTCCAGCTCTCTCTGGGGGTAAGTGTCTCCCTCATCCCAGCCCAGTAGCCCTCCTACCGTGATGGTGGAGTTTCCCGCAGTCTTCCCTGTCTTGAGTAGCAGCGGCTTGGTGACCTTGGTCTGGGACACGATCTGCCACGATGGGGGAGAGAGGTCAGGCGGAGCTCGGGGGGTACAGAGCGAGAAGGGTGGAGAGCAGGACAAAGGGGAGGCATAGAAGGGGCACTCACGGGCTTTGCCTTCGGGCTGCAGCACCAGTTGCTTGGGGTTATGATGAAGTTGTGGGGGGGTTAGGGTTAGGTGAGAAGTTAACTTTGGGGGCACTGTGCATAGGGGTTAGTGGCTAAGGTTTGATGTGTGGCAGACATCACCATGTATCCCCGGGTTCGGGGTTAGTGTTGGGTTATGGTGAGCAAGGGCATATCCCACCTCAACTCGAGGCCCAGGGGTAGAGCTAGAGGTTATTGTTATCAGGGGATGTACCTTTCATTGCCTCCTGTCCCAGGGCTAGGGTTAGGTTAGGTGATTGAGAGGTTGTCTGGGGGTTTACCCCATGCCCCCAGGGTTAGGTTTAGGGTTAGGGTTATCTGGGGGTTTACCCCATGCCCCCAGGGTTAGGTTTAGGGTTAGGGTTATCTGGGGGTTTACCCCATGTCCCAAGGGTTAGGTTTAGGGCTAGGGTTATCTGGGGGTTTACTCCGTATCCCCACCTGGCCCAGGGAGCACTCGGCCTCCCCCAGGAAAGCATCATCCTGGAACCCCGCATCCACAGTGCCCTTGGCGTCGGCATCGTAGACTTTGAAGCACAGCGTCTGCATCTCCTCGAAGAAGTAGTCCAGTGGGAAGATGTGGGAGAAGACGGGGTTCAGGCTGCAGTGCATGATCTCAGAGCGCCCCACCTGGGGGTGGGGGACAGGGTTCAAGAGGAGATTCAGCGGAGAGCAGGGGCTCTGAGGAAGAGGGGGCACTAGGGTTTGGGGGGCACCCCCTTTGGAGGATGATGGGACGGTGGCTTAAGGGGCCACGTCCCCTATCTGGGGGAGAGAGTTTGGGGGGCCAAGAGGTGGAAGCCCAAAGCAGAGAAAAGAGGGGAAGAGGGACACACCTGAGAAATTGAGGGGCACCATGGGGGTCCCCCAATTTCCCCTGGGTGAGAACGGGGGACTGTGGGGCAGCCAAAGGGGGAGGCTTCCTGGGGCAGGGAATGATCAGGAGACTGGTGGAGGGGATCTGCATCCACCCCTTGCCAACCTCATACCTCGCTCCACTCCCCCTCGCTGAGCTGCTTCAGCACCACGCAGGGGTTCGGGTTGGTCAGGGTGTCCCGGTCCAGGAGGTTCCAGCATGAGACCCGGAGCTCAACCCGTGAGGCCCCCAGGGCCACTGGCTGGGACTTGTCCACCTCCGACATGGTGGGTCTGGAAGGGCGAGATGGGACATGTGGCAGGTGAGATGGGTGGGAGACGCACACAGGGCTAGATAGATTCTGCAGCTTGTGGGTGGATGGAAGGATGGACAGCGACTGTGGATGAGTGTTTGGATGGGTAGATGGATGGACGGGGTTGTGGGTGGATGGATGAAAGGAGGGGGGTTTGGGTGGGTGGATGGATGAGGGTGAGAGGTGGGTGGGTGGGCAGGGTTGTGGGTGGATGGATGGATGAAAGGAGGTGGGTTTTGGATGGGTGGATGGATGGGGTTTAGAGGTGGGTGGGTGGAGTGGGGTTTGGGTCGGTGGATGGATGGGATTGTGGGTGGATGGATGAAAGGAGGAGGGTTTTGGTGGGTGGATGGATGAGGGTGAGAGGTGGGTGGATGGGTGGAGGGGGGTTTGGGTGGGTGGATGGATGAAGATGTGGGTGGCTGGGGGTTAGAGCTGGGTGGGTGGGTGGACGGAGGGGGGTTTGGGTGGGTGGATGGGTGAGGAGATGAATGGAGGGGGGTTTTTGGGAGGATAGCAAGCATCCCCCTCGAGAGAGATTTAAATCACAACACAGAGTGTGATTGAGAGTGAGGGGGCAGGGATGGGGTGAGTGGTGTGGGCTGGGCTGGCAGGGGCTGTGAGTCGGGAGTGAGGGGCCCCGGCAGGGCTGCGGGGCGGGGGGGGGCAGGGAGGGAAGCCCCCGTCCAGAGACGTTTCTGCCCCATCAGCACCAGCTGGAGGATCTGGGGCCTGCGGGTCCCTGGCTCAGGGCTGGGATGTGACTCAGACAATCCGGGGGCCGGGGGAGCCCGGGGCTGGGCCAGCAGGGGCTGGGGGTCCGGAGTGAGGGGCACTATCTGTGTGTGTGTGGAGTGTTGTGTTGTGTGTGTGTGTATGTGGAGAGCATTGGGGGTGTGTGTGTATCTGAACTACATTGTTGTCGTGTTGCCTCCTCTCTCCTGTGTGCCAGGCTTGTGCGTTATGCTCCACAGACCCTTCCACACACCGTTACTCAATGTTGTGTGGCTGCCCCACCCGTGTGTGTGTGCGTAAAGTCCCCCACCTCCCATTGTGGGTCACCCCAACACAACAAACTTCTCAATTCACCCAGCAGTGATTTGGGGTTCAGATCCACCGGCCTCACTTTTCCTGCCCACCCAAAACCCAGAGCCCCTCCCCCAAATCCTCCCCCAGGGCACACAAGTTGTGTTAAAATAACACAATGGGCAGAAAATCTGGGCTGGGATCACAGTGGAAATGGAGAAGCATAATTCTCACTTTGATTATTTTTAACCTTTCCCTAGGTTTGGGGGTGGGAGGTTAATCTGGGGGCGGGGGAGGGGGGTCCCAGTGTGTTGGGAGAGGGGTTGGGGGAGAGGCTTTGGGGAGATGTAACACAACCGGGGCTAACCACAAACAACATAACAAACAGGGCATGCTCAGGGTGTGTAGAGACACAACAGGGACACACATCACATCAGCTTCACACTGACATACAACCAGGACACATGGTGTCGAGACACAACACAACACACCAGCACAACAATGATGCACAACACACCGGCACAATGCTGATACACAACACACAGTACAGCAGTGACACACAACAGGGCCACACAACACACACACACAATGACACACTGGCTCATCCAACCCCGGCTCCTCCATCCCCCAGCTGTGGGCCTGGAAGAAGGCCTTGGACTTGAGCAGAGTCCTGTGGGTGTGTCCTTGTGCCTTGAAATCTACAACCCTCAGGGCCGGGACACACACACACAACACGCAGCGTAGGAATAGACAGACACACAACTCTACGACCCCCTGTATGGATGGACACACAAAGAAACAACACCCAGTGTAGGGCTACACACTCACACCAGGGACACACACACAACACCAAGTGCAGGGATGGACATGCACAGCATAGACACATGCCCACAACACCCTAGGGACAGACACGGCACAAGGAGACACACACACAGAGGCAGCTGCAGACGGGGGGTGGGGGGTTAAGGTTTGGGGGGTGCCGGCAGAGGCAGAAGAAGGGAACGCGGCGCGTACCTGGGCGGAGGTGTGGACAGCGGCCTGGCTGTCTCCTGCAGCCTCTGCCACCGGCTTCCCCTCTCCTCCTCTGGCTCCGTCACGCTCCCTCCTTCCCCTCTCCTCCTCTGGCTCCGTCACGCTCCCTCCTTCTCCTCCCTCCCTCTTCTACCCTCCCTCCTTCTCTGCCCTGCTCTTTCCCCTTCTACCCTCCATCCTTCCCCGCTCTCCTCCTCCCCCTCTTTTACCCTCCCTCCTTCTCCGCCCTCCTCCTTCCCTCTTCTACCCTCCCTCCTTCTCTGCCCTTCTCCTTCCCCTTCTACCCTCCATCCTTCCCCGCTCTCCTCCTCCCCCTCTTTTACCCTCCCTCCTTCTCCGCCCTCCTCCTTCCCCCTTCTACCCTCCCTCCTTTCCCGCCCTCCTCCTTCCCCTCTTTTATCTTCCTTCCTTCTCCACCCTCCTCCTCTCCCGCTTCTACCCTCCCTCCTTCTCTGCCCTTCTCCTTCCCTCTTACCCTCCATCCTTCCCCGCTCTCCTCCTCCCCCTCTTTTACCCTCCCTCCTTCTCCGCCCTCCTCCTTCCCCTCTTTTACCCTCCCTCCTTTCCCGCCCTCCTCCTTCCCCTCTTTTATCTTCCTTCCTTCTCCGCCCTCCTCCTCTCCCCCTTCTACCCTCCCTCCTTCTCTGCTTTTACCGTCCTTCCTTCTCTGCCTTCCTCCTCTCCCCCTTCTACCCTCCCTCCTTCTCCACCCTCCTTCTTCCCCTTCTACCCTCCCTCTTTCTCTGCCCTTCTCCTTCCCCTCTTCTACCCTCCCTCCTTCTCTGCCCTTCTTCTTTGCCTTCTACCCTCCCTCCTTCCCCGCTTTTACCCTCCTTCCTTCACTGTCCTCCTCCTTTTCCGCTTCTACCCTCTCTCCTTCTCCACCCTCCTCCTCTCTGCCTTCTACCCTCCCTACTTCTCCGCCCTCCTCCTCCTCTCCCGCTTCTACCCTCCCTCCTTCTCCGCTCTCCTCCTCCTTCCCTGTTCTACCCTCACACCTTCTCCGCCCTCCTCCTCTCCCTCTTCTACCCTCCCTCCTTCCCCTCTTTTACCCTCCCTCCTTCTCCGCCCTCCTCCTCTCCTCCTTCTACCCTCACACCTTCTCCGCCCTCCTCCTCTCCCTCTTCTACCCTCCCTCCTTTTCCACCCTCCTCCTCCTCTCCTCCTTCTCTGCTCTCGTCCCTTCCGGCTGTCTCACTCCCTCGCTCCCTGAGGGTATCGATCTCCCTTCCCCCGACCCGCATTTCTCCTCCGGTCTCTCTGCTCGCTCCCTCGTTCCGCTCCAGACAGGGGGGGGGGTCTGGGGGCGTGGCTTGGCGGCTTGGCCCCGCCCCCGCTCCGGCAGAGACCGGAGGCTGCAGCTGGGCTGTGTGTGTGTAAACTGTTGCACACAGACACACAACACCACAGGGAGACGGCCTGAGGAAGGAGGCACCACAAATGCACGCCATGCCCCCAACACCCACTCCTGGGGGATACAACACACAACAGGGACACACCGCTCACAGCCAGGCAGCGCCAGAGACACACGACCCGCTGCACACCTGAGAAGAGACAACATCTTGCACAGCAGGGGCCCGCAAGCCTGCGACGCCCAGGAAGGACCCATCAGAACCACACAAAACAACAACAGACACCCGGACCAGCCCAGGGAGCCCCCAAGCGCGAGGAGCTGCTGCAAACACCCCCCCAGGCACACAAAGCGGGGACACAACACAACAGGGACACAACACTTCTCGCCAGCAAGGCGGCACACCGCACAATGCAACGTGCACAGGGAGACCCAACACGGCGGGGACACACCACACAGCGAAGGGCTTTGGGGGGGTACACAACCCCACAAGCTGAGCTGGAGCCCAATGTGTTGGGGGGGGCGTCCTTGCTGCCCCCTGGTGGAGGGGCTGAGAACTGCCGCGCGTGTGTGTGTTTGTGTGTCCGCGCCCCCTGCTGGCCACATCTGAGAACTACAACCCAGTACCCCGAGATTGGGACGGTGACTCCTGGTGCTTGCGGCCTGGGGGAGCCCCCAGGAGAGGGGGTGCTCCTGTCCCCCGCTGCCCCAGAGGAACAAAGGAGACGCCCTCGCGCCCGCTCCGGTCGCCATATAGAATTTATTTCTCTCTTCCTTCTGTACAAGCCGAAAATAGACAGGGACCCTGGAGGGGTGGAAAATGGGGGGTGGGCAGCTGGGGGGCGGTGGGAGGTGCAGGGGGGATGAGCCGCATTCAGAGTCCCGCCCGCTCTTTCCTCCTGGGGGAGCAATACCTCCTCCCGCCGGGGGGGGGCACGCTGTGAAAACAGGGGTCCGTCCCTCGAGGGATTGGGGGGGGGGGCAGAAGCGGGGGAACAAAACAGGCCTGAATGGAGGAGTGGAAGTGAGGCGGGAGGGAAGGGTGGGGGGGCAGGGCAGGGTCTGCAGCCCCAAGGCCATGTGTGAGGGGTGTTGATCCTTGTTTTGGGGGGTTCATGGCTGGATCTTGGGGAAGGCCCAGTCGTCCCTTCTTTCTCTCTGTTCTCAGGCTTCCACGTTCCCCCTCTTCTCCCAGCTGGGGGCACGGCTGATACTCAATAGCAGGTCTGTCAGTCTGTCCCGGACTCCTGGGTTCCTGAGGAGAGACAGACAAGGTGTCAGGGTGGAGGGGGGACGGCCGGGTGGGGGGTTGTTAACCCTCTGTGGCCCAGAGGGGCCGTTTTACTCACCCACAGCCTGGTCCACAGAGAGGAAAGGCCGGGAGATGGGGAGACGAGGTTTCCGAGGGGGCTGATGCTGCTCCGAGGGTGGGGGCGGAGGGGGGGTCTGGCAGGGGGGCGTTAGCAGCACCTATTGGGGCCGGGAGAGGGGAAGGGGTTAGATCCTGAGAGAGAGACAGCCCGGCTGGGGGCACTGCAGGGGGGAAGCTCGCAGCCCCGGGCTCTCGCCGCCCGCCTCAGTTCAGGGTCTCACCTCTGGCTCCGGGGTCTCGACCCTGATCTGACTCCAGTTTGTCACAGGACTGCGCCCGGCGCGTTCGCTGAGGTTTCAGAGGGGCCGCCTTCCGCCCCACCTCGGACCCCCCTGGAAAGAGAGAGAGGGTGAAAGGCCCCGTGACTCAACCCCCACCCTCCTGAGCCAGCCAGCTCCTCTGCCCTGGGGCTGGATGGGAGCCGGTGCCCCCTAGAGGGGACAAGCCCCACATCCCATTACCCGTCCCCTTGAACGGGTCCAGCTGGTCCTGGAGGGGAAAGGCCCCGTGCCCCAATCTCCGCTCCTGATACCTTCTGTTTCCAAGTGGTCCGGTCGGGGGCGGGCGACGGGGGGGGAGGTCCGAGTCTCGGTGGGGCCGGCCCCACCTGCCTGCTCCTCGCTACTCTGACTCCTCTCCGGCTGAGTCGGGGGCTTTCGGCCACGGGGGATGACTACTGGCTTGGGGGGGCGGGGGCCGGATGGCGGCTCCCTGGCCTGTTAGGGAATGGGATTGGGGGGGAGAGATAATCAGAGCAATTAGCCCTCCCTGGTAATACCACAGAGCACCGCAAACTCCATCCTGGGGGCACTGCTGTGGGGAAGCTCACAGCTTATACCCCCTCTCTGCCCCCCAGCTTCACCACCCCAGCCTCCCACCCCTGCAGGGCCCCCCTCACCTTTCCAGATGCCAGGAAGCTGGGGTTTGGGAGCTTCTCCCCCGCCTCCACTCTGGGGGCCGCACTGAAGATGTCCGTCCCCTCCAGGTCCAGCTGGGAGCTCTCCTCCGCTGATGGGGTTGGGGGAGAGGGAGAAACCACATGAGCAATGGGAGCACTGTTGTGGAGAAGCTCGCAACCCCAGAGCTCCTCCCCAGGTGGGGACACTGCTCTTGGGAAGCTCACAGCCCTGGGGGCACTGCTGCAGGGAAGCTCGCAGCCCTTACCAATATCCCAGCTAGCCTCAGCCCTTCGAATGGTGGCAAACGCTGGCTTGGAGCTCTGAGGGGGAGGCTGGGGTCTCCAGCCCCCTTTCTCTGTGGGGAAGAGATAAAGGGGGGTATCAGGTTGGGGGGAGCTAGGCGAGGGGGAGGGGCAGAATTTGGGGTGTGCCCCCCTACCTGAGCCGTCCGAGGACCTCCTCCTCTCTCGATCCTGTAGGCTGCCCACCCTTTGCAGCTCTGCCCCCTGAAACAAGAATGAGGGAACAGGGGAGTTTGGACCAGACCATCAGGGGTTAAGTGGGTGTGGCCTCCACCCTCAGCCCATGCCCCCAGAGCCTCTCCCTCCCCAGCCTCAGTCCAGACCATAAGGGGTTCGGAGGTTGTGGCCTCCATCCTCTGGCCCCGTCCCCGAGAATCCCCCTCCTTCCGCTAACAGCTGCAGACCTTGAGGCATTGAGTGGGCGTGGCCTGTCCTCAGGCCCCGCCCCTGCAGGTGTGCACCTCCTCTCTCAGCCCACGTACCTCTTTCTTCCCATCCAGGCTCCGCCCCATTCCGGGCAGGGCGATTCCGTGGACTCTGGAGGGCTGCAGTAGCTCCGCCTCCGAAGAATCTGACTCCTCCCTCATGGGGTTGGGGGAACGATCAGCGGTGTGACCCTACAAAAACAGAGGCAGTTGAAAGCAGCGACCCCTGCTGGCCCTTCCTGCCCGGCTCCCTGCAGCCCGGCGCCTTCTTACCTGCTTACCTCTGGGGGGCAGCCCCTTCACCCCACTTCCTCCGCTGCCCCCCATCCCGGGGAGGGGAATCCCCATTCCCTGGGGTTCCTGCCCCTCCCCCTCATCCAGGCTGGCTGAACTCCACATTGAAGCCTTGGGCTCATCTGCTGTCCCCTGGGGGGTGCTGGGGGAGCTGTGGGGGGCCCCCCACAGGGTGTCTTCAACCTCCCTCTCCCCCTTGAGGCTCCGATGCCTCCGAAAATGGAAAAGCCCCTTTCGCCTCTTCTTCTGCACAGGGGGCAGCGCGTCTGAGGGGCCTGGTCTCACCCCACAGCCTCTGGGGGTCCGTGGATAGCTGTAGGGGGGCAGAGGAGAGAAGTGGGGGTGGTCAGAGAATCAGACTGGGGTGATCCCCACCCTTTCCCGCACCCCTAGGTTATATGGTCCCACCTGGTGTTATCTGTGAGGACACGCCTGCTAAAAAATTCCTCCAGCCCCTCATCCAGTCGCGGCACTGTCCCATTCTCCTGCCGCTGGGGCTCAATAGACCCAGGTGTCCGAGCCTGCTGAGGAGACGTGTAAGAAGCAAGGAATTAGCTGCTGTCACTTTAAGGCTTGCCCCTTCCCCTGCCCCCTCAGGCAAAATGGGAAGTCTCGCCTCCAGTGACTTGGACTTCCTGCTTCAGAGTCTTGAGATACAGCTTTTAACTCCTCCCACTTTAGGAATGGCTCTTCCTTCTTTCTATGGGGAAACAGGAAGTACCGCCTCCAGTGGGCAGGACTTCCCATTTTGGAGTATTAGAAAGATTAATGTTCAGCTGGCCGTTCTTACTTTAAGACTGGCTCATCCCCCTTTCACAGTTGAAGTGGTAAGTCCCATCTCTTGGCAACCAGGACTTCCTGTTTTGGTAAGGGATAATTTCTACCTGCATGTGTCTGTTTCTGCTCATTACCCATCAGGCTCTGGGGCTGGGGTAAGGGTCAGTCCAAAAGGATGCAATTACATAAGAACATAAGAACGGCCAGACTGGGTCAGACCAAAGGTCCATCAAGCCCAGTATCCTGTCCTCAGACAGTGGCCAATGGTGCCCCAGAGGGAATGGACAGAACAGGGAATCATCAAGTGATCCATCCCCTGTCACCCCACCCCAGCTTCTGGCAAACAGAGGCTGTGGACACCATTTCTGCCCATCCTGGCTAATAGCCATTGATGGGCCTATCCTCCATGAATCTATCTAGCTCCCTTTTGAACCCCGTTATAGTATTGGCTTTCACAACACCTTCTGGCAAGGAGTTCCAGAGGTTGACAGTGCATTGCATGAAAAAATACTTTCTTGAGGAAAGACAGAGAGAGAAAAAGGGAAAAGAATGAATGAACAAAGGAGAGGATGGACGACAGACTGAACAAAGGAACTAATAAGAGAACAGAGGGGAAGATGAACAAACAAATGAATGAGGGAAGGAACAATGGAATGAAGAAATAAATGAGTGAAAGAACAGAAGAAGGAACAAATGAATGAGAAAACGAATGAGAGAAGGAATTAATGAATGAGAAAATCAATGAATGAAAGAAGGAACACAAAGTGGAGAGAATAAATGAATAAGCTGTGGTTAGATGTTGATAGACGTTTGGCTGTGTGTGTGTTTTCCCTCTGTGTGCCACCCCAGCTCTGCGCAGACAGCTGGCACGGCAGAACTCGAGCAAACCACCCAATGACCACAAGATCCGTTAAGGGACGAAGGCACCTAGCCAGGTTTATTGTCGATGAAGCACGGTACTTGTATCCCACAGTCTCTCTTCCTACTACACAAGCAAATAAGCAAATGAAAAACAAAGGACAAAACAAAAGAACGAGAAAGGATCGAGAAAACAAAGGAATGAGCAAATGAATGACTTAAGGCAAAACTGACTGTGGAAAGGAGAAAACGAGGGAATGGATGAGAAAGTGAAGGACTAGGAAAAGGAACAGAGAGATGAGAAAATGGAGGGAGGAGTGAAGGAGAAATGGAAGGTGTGGCTGAGCGAGGGGGCAGATGGGATCAGCGTGACTCACGTTCTGGCGGGGCCCCGGGGGGACACACCGGGGGGGCCGGGGCCGGCCGCGGGTGCGGTGCTCCAGCCGGGACCCCTCAGTGGGGAGCTCAGCCAGTCCCTCGAAGGAGGGGCTGCGGGAATGCGAGTACTGGCTGCTGGCTGATGAGGAGAGCCAGCCTGACGGCGAGTTGGTGCCCCAGGAGTGTGTGGCATCAGTGTCTGGGTCAGCCCCGCCTGTGGGGGGAGGCAGAGAGAGAGAGAGAGTGGGGCAGAGGAGAGGGTGAGTGACAGAGGAAGGGTTGTGTGGATGGACTGAGGGGTGGATGGATGGAGGGAGAGCGGACAGGGATGGAGAGATGGATGAAGGAGTGAATGGATAGAGGGAGGGGTGGGTGGATGGGTGGATGGATAGAGGGGTATGTATGGAGATGGATGGATTAAATGGTGGATAAAGGGTGGGTGGATGGATGGACAGGTGGATGGATGGATGGACGGACGGATGGGTGGACGGATGGAGAGGAGGATGGATGGATGGATTGATGGGTGGATGGATGGACAGGTGGATAAGGGGTGGATAGATGGGCAGGAGGATTTATGGATAAGGGGTGGATGGACGGATGGGTGGGTGGATGGATGGATGGATGGATAAGGGGTGGATGGATGGGTAAGCGGTGGATGGATGGAGGGGTGTGTATGGAGATGGATGGATTAAACGATGGATAAATGGACAGGAGGTGGATGGACAGGAGGTGGATGGATGGATGGACAGGAGGTGGATGGATGGATGGATGGACAGGAGGTGGATGGATGGATGGATGGATGGATGGATGGATAAGGGGTGGATGGATGGAGGGGTGTGTATGGAGATGGATGGATTAAACGGTGGATAAAGGGTGGATGGATGGATAAGGGGTGGATGGCTGGGCAGGAGGATGGATGGATGGATAAGGGGTGGATGGATGGACAGGAGGATGGATGGATGGATGGAAAAGGGGTGGATGGAGAAAGAGGAGATCTGATGTGTGACCATTACTCACTGATAAAAGCTGAGACAGGTCGGATTTTCCTGCCATGTTTCTGCCTCTTGATAGCGATGGTGTCCTGCAGAGAGGAGAGCAGGGTGACCCTAGAGCCAGGTATGGGGGGTCCCCTCCCTGCCCTGGGGCGTGGGTGGCTGGGAGAGGGGCCTGCAGGGCTGTGCCCCATCCCCACTGCTTACAATGCTGGTTCCCAGCTCATCGTCTGTGGTCTCCTCATGATCTCTCAGCTGGTTCCTGGGGGGCTGGTCCAGTGGGGTCCCCCCGGAGCTCCCAGCACCGCCCTGCCCCTCGGAGAGCTGCTGGAGGTGGGCGATGTGCTGGGTCTATGTGAGGGGGAAGATGAGAGAGATTATTGGGGTGACCCAGGGGTTAGAGGGGACTGAGGAGGGTTTGGGGGGCAAAGTACAGGGGACTGAGGGAAAAGATAGGGGTGGGGTACAGCTGCATTTGGTGGGAGAAAGGGGGAAGTGGGGGTTCTGGGGACATGTGGGGTTGGGGAGATAGAGGTCTAGGGGTAATGCAGTGGGAAAAGGGGGTGGGGCTGTGGGGTGTATGAGGGGTGGTGGTGGGGTGTCAGGGGGTGGGGAGGGGCAGTACAGAGGGCTGGGGGTCACTGTGGGGAGCTTAAAGTCTCTGTGGGAGGTGGGGGTCACAGTGAGGGGCTGAGGGTCAGTGTGGGGGGCTGGGGGTGATTGAGGGAGGCTGGGAGTCTCTGTGGGGGTGGGGATCTCTGTGGGGGGCTGGGGTCACGGTGAGGGGCTGAGGGTCAGTGTGGCGGGCTGGGGACGACGGTGGGGAGTAGAGTTCTCTGTGGGGGCTGGGGGTGACTGTGGGGGGCTGGGCTTATTGTGAGGGGCTAGGGTCACTGTGGGGGGCCGGGGTCACTGTGGGGGGTTGGGGGTGACTGTGGGGGGCTGGGGGTCATTGGGGGGGGGCTCACCAGGCTCTTGTGGGTGCTGTACAACTCCTCCAGGAGCTCCTCCACAATGGAGTTGGTGAGATACGTCACCACAGACAACTTCACCTCGCTGGGGTCAAACGGGGGAGGGGGGTCAGAGACTGGACAGCCCCCCTAAAGCCCCCCGAGCACCCCAACCTGGCCATCCCACAGTGCTCCCCATCCCCCTAAAACGCCCCACCCAGCCCTCCTTGGGGACCCCCCATACACACACCTGTCCCCTCCCCAGCTCCTGTCTTACTTCAGCTTGTTCTGGATGTCCTGCCCGGCCTGCTCCAGCAGCGCCCCCCGGATGAAGTTGCGGGGGACAGTCACCCGCTCTGACACGGCTCCCAGCATCTTGTTGTGGCCCTCGGCGGCCTGCATGGCCCTGGGGCAGAGCTCCTGGGTCAGTGTCACCATGGACTCCAGGATCACCTGGGAGCAACCCCACCAGTCAGAGAGGGGGGCTCCCGAAACACTGAGTCACCCCCAAGTGCCCCAGAACTGGGCCCCCCACACTGAGCTCCCTTAGTAACACAGCAGACCCAGGGTCCCCCCAAACTGAGTCCCCCAAGACTCCAGTAAGACCTGGGGTCCCCCCATACTGAGCCCCTGAAACCTCCCAGTGAGACCTGGGGTCCCCTGACCAAGCTAGTGAGACCCAGGGTCCCCCTAAGCTGTGTCCCCCACCCCTTGGTGGGACCTGTGGTTCCCCAAACTGAGTCCCCCCAACCCCCCTAATGAGACTCATGGTTCCCCTAAACTGAGCCCCCAAACCCTCAGTGAGACCTGGGGTCCCCCTAATGAAATTCAGGGTCCCCCAGACCTCCCCAGTGAGACCTGGGGTCCCCCAACCCCACTAGTGACATCTGGGGTGCCCCCCTACACCCCCAACGCCCCCAGTAAGACCTGGGGTCCCCCTACACTGAGTCCCCCAAACCCCCCCAGGGAGACGTCCCCAGCTCATCACCTGCAGCTCCTTGTCAACGGCCTTGGAGACCTCATTGGCCACGGACTCCAGTCGCTGCCGGACGGGCCCGTCGCTCGCCAAGATGTGTCCCAGTTCATAGAGGCTGGGGAACAGCTGGGGAGAGAAAGCACGAGCAGAGAGGGACAGGGTGAACAGGGACAGATGTGCGCGGGGGGAGGGGCAACAGCAACTGGGGCGGGGCTACAGTGTGCAGCTGTGGTAACATCTGGGGAGTTTGTTCCTGGGCCAGAGATGGAGGATCCAGCTGTGTACCGCTGTGGGATAGAGGCTACAGGCTACATTGGGGGAGACGGTGTCCCGCCAGGGATAGAGGCTACAGCTGTGGCAACATCTGGGGGGGTCTAGTTTCTGGCTGGGGATAGAAGGTCCAGATGTGTCAACATCTGCAGAAGCAGTGTTTAGCCAGGGATATGGAATACAGCTGTGGCAACATATGGGGACTTAGTGACTTGGCCAGAGATGGAGGACCCAGCTGTGCAGAGGTGCAGCAACATCTGGGGAGACAGTTTGTATCTGGTGATAGAAGAGCCATGGTAACATCTGGAGAGCTACTGTCTGGGCCAGCAAGACTGGATGTGACCTCAGCTAGTGGACCCAGTGTTCAGCCAGGGCTGCTGTGTACAGATGTGGAGAACATCTGGGGAGAGGAGACAGAGAGAAGAAAGGCAGGCGGAAGGTGAGACCGAGGGGAAGGGGATGGGATCAAATGGGAGGGAGGAACAGAGGCCGAACTGAGAGGGGTGGGGATGGCAAGAATGGGGCAGGGCCCGGACGGAGGGATCTGTCTCACCGCCCGCGAGTTCTTGGCCTCCTTCATGAGCTCCCGTGCATAGAGCACCTCCTCCTGGACAGTATCAGCAGGGCAGCTGTGCAGAGCCCTCACCTCCTCCTGGACCCGCAGGCACAGCCGTCTGATCATCTGCTGGGGGACGGAGCTGTTAGCAAAATCCCTGGAGCCAGCCGGGACCCCCGCCCTGGGGCCAGATCAGAACCAGCACCCCCTAGGGGAAAAGGCTCCATGTCCCATTCCCAGCCTCCTTGAGCCAGCCAGTCCCATCCTGGAGCCTGATGGGAGCTGGCGCCCCCTAGAGGGGAAAGGCCCCATGTCCCATTCTCCACCCCCCTGAGCCAGCCAGCTCCCTTGCCCATGGGGGTGGTATGGGGAGATGGGAACGTTTACTTGCTCGGCGCTGCTGGTGCCGATCCCCTGCTGGAGTCGGAACGCCTGCTCCTGGGAGAACTTCTGGGAATGGCCGTTTCGGAGGAGGCACCATTGGATCTGGGGGGGAGGGAAGGGAGAGAAGCAGATGAGAGACCCCTTGGTTTCCCCCCACCCCCTCCAACCGAGCCCCGGGGCCTCCAGGCTCTACCCACCTTCTGCCACACCTCGTCCGTCCTCTCCGGGGCACTGCGGTAAGCGGCTGTGATGTCGCTCATGGGGAAGGACATGTACTTCAGGGTGTAGTTGCTGTAGAGAGGGGTGTAAGGTTAAATGGGAGAGGGTGTTGGGAAAGGGCCCCCCAGATACTCAGGGACCTTCCGCTCAGATCTGTCAGAGTTATGGTCTCACTTCCTCCCAGTTATCTAACCTCCCCCATCTCCCCATTATCACCCCCTGTTCCTCCTCCAGTCACCCCCCAACCAACTTCTTGTCTGCCCATTATCCCAGGCATTGTCCACCTCCCTCTTATCATCCAGCCATCGCAACAACCCAACCCAAACAACTCATCACCCCAATGACCCTTCCAATAACCCAACCCAACTCCACCCAACCAAGAACCCATCCCAACTCTACCCAACAACCCAATCAAATTCAACCCAGCCCAACTCTACCCAACCAATCCAACCCAACTCTACTTAACCACTTATTCAATCCAACTCAACCAACGTAACCCAACCAAGAACCCAAACCAACTCAACCCAACCTAACCCAACTCTATGCTAGTAATAATCCAATCCAACTCAAGCTAACCTGACTCTATTCAACCAATAACCCAAGCTAACTGAACCAAACCAATAACCCAACCCAAACCAGCCCCATTCAGTAACCCAATCACCTTATCCAATAATACCAACCAACCCAACAAATGCACCAGTAATCAACTCCAACAACCCAACCACCTACTCAACAACCTAACTGCCTCAACTCAACACAACCAATCCAACCCCCAACTCAGCTCAAAACCATCCAGACCGCTCTGCCAGTCCACACACGTCCCCAATAAAAATGAATTACAAACAATTAAGCAGCAAGCAGGCATTAAAAACCTGAGTAATGATATCTGTTATCAATGCTAACACGAAGCATGCAGACTGAGGGTGAGGTGCATGTTGGGGGGCACCCCTGGTTGAGTGTCAGCCCCTGACATCCCAGGAAGTCCCCTTCCAGACTCACTTCTCCAGGGCTCGGGCAACATCATGGAAGCCGAGTGCTGTTGTGTTGTTCCGGTCCCAGGCGATGCTCCTGCAAAGGGGAGATCCAGGCTGGGTCACCCAACACTGGGGTCCTTCTTGCCCCTCCACTGTGATGACACCCCAGATGAGACCCTGTTCCCTGCCTTGGCTAATACAAAGCGTCCACCCGCCTCCTCTCCAGTGGAACCCCCTTCCCCACATTCTCCAGTAGGGACTCCCTCTTCTGCTGTCCCCATCAATGGCTCTCTCCTCCCCTCCTCTCTCCAACAAGGCCCCCCTTCCGTATCCCCTCCCATGCTTCCTAGTCCCCTGGGATCCTTCCCCTCGGTTCTCCTCTCCCAACCCCAATCCCTGCTCCTGCCCAATGGTAGCCCCTCTCCCAACCCCCAAATTCCCCCCACTTCCCCTGACAAGACCCCACAAGTCCCAATCCCCCTGCAAATCCCCCAATGGGACACCCTCCCTTGGCCCACCCAGTGAGACCCCCCCCGCCCCAGCCCCAATCCCCCCACTCTCCTGCCATTGAGACCCCAGCTACCCCACCCCCTCAGTCTGCACCCATGGCCCTGAATCGGACCTTACTTCCTACCCTCAACCCCAATCCCCCCCATGAGACCGCCTCCCGCACCCAGTCCCCCTGATGGGACTTCCTGCTGCACCCCAGTGTCCCCTTCCTCCAGGAGCCCCCACCGAAGGCTGCTGTTGATCTGCAGAGCCTTGGACAGCATCTTGGCCCCCAGGTCCTCCATGCCATTCCCGCTCAGGTCCACCTTGCTCAAGCAGGTATTACTGCCAAGGGCGTTGATGAGGATGCTGGTCCGGGACTTCAGCCGTGAGTCGGCCACAGAGAGAGATTGCAGGGACTGGCAGGAGAGAGGGGAGTCAGCCCTGGGATCCCCTGCCCCCCACAACTCTGCTGGTTCCCCTCAATCCCGATCCACAGCCTCCCGCCTCAGAGCAATTTTCACTTTTCATGAGGGACAGACTCACACAATCTTCCTCCTGAATCAGCTGTACAATCTTGTGAAGTATCTCCTCCAGCGTCCTGGGGAGAGAGAACACAGAGGCCGGGCATGAGCACCCAGAGGGGTGGGACGAGGCTGAGAGCTAAATTCACCAGCCCAGCCACTGACCGGCTGTAAGCTAAACAGGAACATGCTAATTGTTCTAGGACACTTATTCTAGACCCCTTCCCTTCATGTTCTAAGTTGGGTGGGTTCTGGATTGCTGAACTCAACAGCATCCACCTCAGCAGATTTGCAACATTGCTTGGCTAGTGTTCTAGGTGACCTGTTCTAGACCCTTTCCCCATGTTCTAGACTGGACACGTTCTGGATAATTGGGCTCTATAGATTCAAACTCAGTAGACTCATCACATTGCTTGGCTAGTCTTCTAGGTCATCCATGCTGTATCACTTCCTTCCATGCTCGACGCTTGGTGGGTTCTGTGTAACTGGACTTCATAATGTCAACCTAATCAGAGATGCAAAACCTCTTGGCCATCTTTCTAGGTCACCCACCTGGGGAGGTTCTAGATGGCTTTTCTACTTCCACTATTCTCCATTTCTTTCTGGATGTTTGCAGCATAGTCTAATTGGTCTAGAATGGTCCCCACTAGGCACCAATACCCATCCAGTGGGTCTAGAAGTTTCTAACGGAGCCCAGCACCCATCCAATGAGTCTAGAATGGGTCCCATGGAGCCCAATGCCATTTAAAGGGTGTAGAATGGGTCCCATGGGTCCAATGCCCATCCAATGGGTCTCAAACTGTTCTCATGGAGCCAGTGCCTATCCAGTGGGTCTAGAAAGGGTCCCATGGAGCCCAGCACCCATCTAATGAGTCTAGACTGGGTCCCATGGAGCACAACCTCCTCACTAGAGAAGGTGAGCTTGGAGGAAAATAGGTTTAGAAGAGGCTCCTCAAGGACCTCTCTCTCCTGGGGAAGAGGGAGGCAATAAGATGGGACAGAAGGTGGATGACAAAAGTGTTCACCCACCGGGACTTGATGCTGAAGTTCTTGCCCAGCCAGAGGTGTTTGAGGGATTTGTTCTTGCCCAAAGCAGGGACCAGCGTCAGCAAATCGGAGTCGAAACCTGGAGCAAGCGGTGGGAGAAGAGGAGCGTCAGGGGGAGTTGAGATACTGCCCCCGCCCCCAGGGCAGGGATGTAGGGGCTCAAGGGCAGGTAGACAGACTCACCGTTGTCGGAGATGTCTAGGCTCCCCATGGCAGTGACCCCTGGGAGCTGCTCCTGTAGGACCTGAGCCCCCGGTGAGCGCAGCTGGGAGAGAGAGAATGAGTGAATGAGATAGTGGAGGAGAGAAAGAAGGAACAATTGAAAGAACAAGAGAACAACATTGGAAAGGAAACAACGAGAGAATGAGAGAACGAAATGGGAGGAAAAGAACAGGGGAATGACAGAATGAGAGAACAAGACGGGAGGGAAATGACGAAGGAATGAAACGGGAGGGAAAGAACAAGAGAACAAGATGGGGAGGGAGGGAAAGAAAGAGGGAACGAGGGAATGAGATGGGAGGAAAAGAACGAGGGAACGAGAACAAGATGGGGGAAAGAACGAGGGAACGAGAACAAGATGGGGGAAAGAACGAGGGAACGAGAAATGACGAGAGAACGAGAAGGGGAAGTAAAGAAAGAATTAACAGATGGTCCCCTCCCCGACCAACCATAACAAGCCCCTCGCCAGCCTCCCCCTGCACAATGCACAGCCCCCTCCCAGCCCCCCCTCACCTCGCAGCCGCTCAAGTCCAGGTGAACATCACTCAGGTGGGTGTTGGCCGAGAGACCCTGGAACAGAGACCTGGCGACCGTGGGGTTAATGGGGGCAGAGGGGGTGACTCCCACTAGCCCTGCCCACCTCCCCCATTTGCCTCCCCAACACACAGCGAGCAGGGCCCGTCCCCTCCAGCAGGGGGCCCAGGGACACACACACACACACGGCAGGGCCCGTCCCCTCCAGCAGGGGGCCCAGGGACACACACACACACACACACACACACGGCAGGGCCCATCCCCTCCAGCAGGGGGCCCAGGGACACACACACGGCAGGGCCCATCCCCTCCAGCAGGGGGCCTAGGGACACACACACACACACACACACACACACACACACACACACGGCAGGGCCCGTCCCCTCCAGCAGGGGGCCCAGGGACACACACACACACGGCAGGGCCCGTCCCCTCCAGCAGGGGGCCCAGGGACACACACACACACGGCAGGGCCCGTCCCCTCCAGCAGGGGACCCAGGGACACACACACACACATGGCAGGGCCCGTCCCCTCCAGCAGGGGGCCCAGGGACACACACACACACACGGCAGGGCCCGTCCCCTCCAGCAGGGGGCCCAGGGACACACACACGGCAGGGCCCGTCCCCTCCAGCAGGGGGCCTAGGGACACACACACACACACACACACACGGCAGGGCCCGTCCCCTCCAGCAGGGGGCCCAGGGACACACACACACACACACACGGCAGGGCCCGTCCCCTCCAGCAGGGGGCCCAGGGACACACACACACACACACACGGCAGGGCCCGTCCCCTCCAGCAGGGGGCCCAGGGACACACACACACACGGCAGGGCCCGTCCCCTCCAGCAGGGGGCCCAGGGACACACACACACACACGGCAGGGCCCGTCCCCTCCAGCAGGGGGCCCAGGGACACACACACGGCAGGGCCCGTCCCCTCCAGCAGGGGGCCTAGGGACACACACACACACACACACACACGGCAGGGCCCGTCCCCTCCAGCAGGGGGCCCAGGGACACACACACACACACACACGGCAGGGCCCGTCCCCTCCAGCAGGGGGCCCAGGGACACACACACACACACACACGGCAGGGCCCGTCCCCTCCAGCAGGGGACCCAGGGACACACACACACACATGGCAGGGCCCGTCCCCTCCAGCAGGGGGCCCAGGGACACACACACACACACGGCAGGGCCCGTCCCCTCCAGCAGGGGGCCCAGGGACACACACACACACACACACGGCAGGGCCCATCCCCTCCAGCAGGGGGCCCAGGGACACACACACGGCAGGGCCCATCCCCTCCAGCAGGGGGCCTAGGGACACACACACACACACACACACACACACGGCAGGGCCCATCCCCTCCAGCAGGGGGCCTAGGGACACACACACACACACACACACACACACACACACATGGCAGGGCCCGTCCCCTCCAGCAGGGGGCCCAGGGACACACACACACACACGGCAGGGCCCGTCCCCTCCAGCAGGGGGCCTAGGGACACACACACACACACACACGGCAGGGCCCGTCCCCTCCAGCAGGGGGCCCAGGGACACACACACGGCAGGGCCCATCCCCTCCAGCAGGGGGCCTAGGGACACACACACACACACACACACACACACGGCAGGGCCCATCCCCTCCAGCAGGGGGCCTAGGGACACACACACACACACACACACACACACACACACGGCAGGGCCCGTCCCCTCCAGCAGGGGGCCCAGGGACACACACACGGCAGGGCCCATCCCCTCCAGCAGGGGGCCTAGGGACACACACACACACACACACACACACACGGCAGGGCCCGTCCCCTCCAGCAGGGGGCCCAGGGACACACACACACACGGCAGGGCCCGTCCCCTCCAGCAGGGGGCCCAGGGACACACACACACACACGGCAGGGCCCGTCCCCTCCAGCAGGGGGCCTAGGGACACACACACACACACACGGCAGGGCCCGTCCCCTCCAGCAGGGGGCCTAGGGACACACACACACACACACACACACACACGGCAGGGCCCGTCCCCTCCAGCAGGGGGCCTAGGGACACACACACACACACACACACACACACGGCAGGGCCCGTCCCCTCCAGCAGGGGGCCCAGGGACACACACACACACACACACACCCACCTCAAGGCATCCAGGGGCATTTTCGTGCCCGACAGGCTCACGTAGTTCAGCGCGTAGGCGCTCGAGAAGAATTGCCTGAAGGCCGGCTGGGAGTCCTTGGCTTTCCTAGAGACAGAGACAGGCCAGGAGCCCCCAAAATTAAGGGGGGCCTGCCCCAGAGGGACCCTGATCCCCGCGGAAAGGGTGCCCAAGGAGGCATGGAGGGGGCTCAGTCTAATTGGGATCCCCCTCACTGGGAAGCTGGGGTGCAGGGGGGGAGTTCACCTGACGGGGATGCCAGAGCGAGGCAATCGGGGGGCGGGGGGACCCCGACACTTACCTGTGCGAGAAGGAGTTCCGGGAGAGGTTGAGGTAGCGAAGCCGAGTGCAACATCCATGCAGCAGCGCCCCGAATAACTGGGGGGGCAGAGAGAGAAAGGGATCGAACCCCCGGCTCCCCACGATGCCCTCTGCAGGGCGAGGCCGCGGCCTCCGGGAGGCCCCTCCCCCAGCCAGGGCTGTTGCCCCGCTCCCCCCGGCGCCCCCGGCTGGTCGCCCCTCACCACGTCGACGGCGCAGTCCGTGCCGGCCAGCTCGAGGCGCAGGAGGGCGTTGGGCTGGGCCAGGAAGGAATAAAAACCCTGCGGGGGGAGAGGGGACGAAACCGAGCGATGGACGGAGCTGGGGGGCTGTCTGTGCCCCACAGAGCCCCTGCTCCCTGCCCCACGGCACCCGCTGCCCAGCTCCCGCCTCCCTGCCCCACAGAGCCCCCACCTCCCTGCCCCACGGCACCCACTGCCCAGCTCCTGCCTCCCTGCCCCACAGAGCCCCTGCCCCATGGCACCCGCTGCCCAGCTCCCGCCTCCCTGCCCCACAGAGCCCCCAACTCCCTGCCCCATGGCGCCCGCTGCCCAGCTCCCGCCTCCCTGCCCCACAGAGCCCCCGCCTCCCTGCCCCATGGCACCCACTGCCCAGCCCCCACCTCCCTGCCCCACGGCACCCGCTGCCCAGCTCCCGCCTCCCTGCCCCACAGAGCCCCTGCCCCCGCCCCATGGCACCCGCTGCCCAGCTCCCGCCTCCTCCCTGCCCTACAGAGCCCCCAACTCCCTGCCCCATGGCACCCGCTGCCCAGCTCCTGCCTCCCTGCCCCACAGAGCCCCCGCTCCTTGCCCCATGGCACCCACTGCCCAGCTCCCATCTCCCTGCCCCACAGAGCCCCCACCTCCCTGCCCCATGGCGCCCGCTGCCCAGCTCCTGCTTCCCTGCCCCACAGAGCCCCCGCTCCCTGCCCCACAGCACCCACTGCCCAGCTCCCATCTCCCTGCCCCACAGAGCTCCCACCTCCCTGCCCCATGGCACCCGCTGCCCAGCTCCTGCCTCCCTGCCCCACAGAGCCCCCGCCTCCCTGCCCCATGGCACCCACTGCCCAGCCCCCACCTCCCTGCCCCACGGCACCCGCTGCCCAGCTCCCGCCTCCCTGCCCCACAGAGCCCCTGCCCCCGCCCCATGGCACCCGCTGCCCAGCTCCCGCCTCCTCCCTGCCCTACAGAGCCCCCGCCTCCCTGCCCCATGGCACCCACTGCCCAGCCCCCACCTCCCTGCCCCACGGCACCCGCTGCCCAGCTCCTGCCTCCCTGCCCCACAGAGCCCCCGCTCCTTGCCCCATGGCACCCACTGCCCAGCTCCCATCTCCCTGCCCCACAGAGCCCCCACCTCCCTGCCCCATGGCGCCCGCTGCCCAGCTCCTGCCTCCCTGCCCCACAGAGCCCCCGCTCCCTGCCCCACAGCACCCACTGCCCAGCTCCCATCTCCCTGCCCCACAGAGCTCCCACCTCCCTGCCCCATGGCACCCGCTGCCCAGCTCCTGCCTCCCTGCCCCACAGAGCCCCCGCTCCCTGCCCCATGGTGCCCGCTGCCCAGCTCCAACCTCCCTGCCCCACAGAGCCCCCGCTCCCTGCCCCACGGCACCCACTGCCCAGCTCCCATCTCCCTGTCCCACAGAGCCCCCACCTCCCTGCCCCACAGCACCCGCTGCCCAGCTCCCGCCTCCCTGCCCCACAGAGCCCCCGCCTCCCTGCCCCATGGCACCCGCTGCCCAGCCCCCACCTCCCTGCCCCACGGCACCCGCTGCCCAGCTCCCGCCTCCCTGCCCCACAGAGCCCCTGCCCCATGGCACCCGCTGCCCAGCTCCCGCCTCCTCCCTGCCCTACAGAGCCCCCAACTCCCTGCCCCATGGCACCCGCTGCCCAGCTCCTGCCTCCCTGCCCCACAGAGCCCCCAACTCCCTGCCCCATGGCGCCCGCTGCCCAGCTCCTGCCTCCCTGCCCCACAGAGCCCCCGCTCCCTGCCCCACGGCACCCACTGCCCAGCTCCCATCTCCCTGCCCCACAGAGCTCCCACCTCCCTGCCCCATGGCACCCCGCTGCCCAGCTCCTGCCTCCCTGCCCCACAGAGCCCCCACCTCCCTGCACCATGGCACCCGCTGCCCAGCTCCTGCCTCCCTGCCCCACAGCACCTGCTCCCTGCCCCATGGCACCCGCTGCCCAGCCGATGCCTTCCTGCCCCACAGAGCCCCCGCCTCCCTGCCCCATGGCACCCGCTGCCCAGCTCCTGCCTCCCTGCCCCACAGCACCTGCTCCCTGCCCCATGGCACCCGCTGCCCAGCCGCTGCCTTCCTGCCCCACAGAACCCCCGCTCCCTGCCCCACGGCACCCACTGCCCAGCCCCCACCTCTCTGCCCCACGGCGCCCCCTGCCCCCGGCACTCCCTACCTAGTCCCCACCTCCCTGCCCCCCGGCGCCCCCGGCTGTCACTCACGTTGGCCTCCTCGCCGCCCAGCAGCCCGGGGTTCTTGCTGAGGTCCAGGTGTTGCAGGGAGCTGCTGAAGGCCGGGTTGGCCCCCAGGGTCTGACAGAGCCCGGCCAGCCCTGGGAGGGGAGAAGGGGTGAGTGGTGGGGGGCTGGGACCCCCTGCCCTTCCCCCACCCTGCCCCCCAGGCCCGAGAGCTTCTCCCTCCCCCACTGTGCCCACAAAGCTCCCCCAGCCCCAACCACCTGCCCTTCCCCAGCTCCCTCCCCCTCCCCTGCTCACCTTCCCCACCCCTCCCCCCAGCCCCCCCGTACCTTTCGGGGTGACCCCCGTCTTGCAGAGCCCGAGCTGCTGCAGCCCCTTGGGGAAGTAAAGGAATTGCTGGCTCAGGGAGATGAGACCTGTGAGGGGGAGGGAGGGGGAAGAGATTAGGGGGACCCGGGGGGGGGGCGAGAGCAGAGATGGGGGCAGGGCGGGGGGGGGAGGATATGGGAGGTGCTGGGGGGATATTGGGGGGTGCTGAAAGTTGTGAAGAGCTGGGGGACATGGGGAGGGCTCGGGGATACTGGGGGGGACACTGGGTAGTGTTGGGATGACACTGGGGGCTGCTGGGGGTCTTAGGTGATGGGGACATTGGAGGTGCTGGGGGACACTGGGGGGTTCTGGGGGGTGTCAGGTGCTGGACAGCGGGCTGGACAGTGACCCCCCCTGCTCCCTGCAGCCCAGTGACCCCTAGTGACCCCCCGCTCCCTGCAGCTGGGGGACATTGGGTGCTGGGGGACACTGGGGGGTGCTGGGGGGCAGTTGAGAGGCGCTGAGGGGCGTCAGGCGGGCAGGACACTGCGGGGACATTGGATGGCACGGGGGGAGACTGGAGGCTACTGGGGGACACTGGTGGTGCTGGGGGGGCAGCTGGGGGGTCCCCACCTTTGTCCTCGATCTGGTTGTGTGACAGCACCAGGCTGTGCAGGGCTGAGCCGGGGTTGTCTCCCAGAGCGCAGGTCAGTTTGAGCGCGAAGTCTCTGCACCAGAGAGAGACGGGGGGTGACGCCCTGAACCCCGAACCCCGGCCCCTCCTCCCCAGCCCAGCCAGTCCCTGCCCTGGGGTCGGATCAGAGCCGGTGCCCCCGAGGGGGGGACAGGCCCCGTGTCCCATCCCTGCCCCCCGAGCCAGCCGGTCCCTGCCTTAGGGCCGGGTGGGAGCCGGAGCCGCTGAGAGGGGAGTGGGGGTTCTGGGGGGGGCTCACTCACGTTTTTAACCCCGTGTTGTCCAGCACCAGCTCCTCCAGGTGATGGGACTTGCTGAGTGTGTGCAGAACTTGCTCAGATACCTCAGAGCCCTGGGGAGAGGGAAGGAGACAGAGAGCGCAGGGGAGAGATGCGGGGCCCCCCCCGGCCGAGGAACGGGGGTGCTGGGGAGGCAGATCCCCCTGGGGGCATTCTGGGAGTGCAGGGGATGGTTTGGGTGGCAGGGTGATTAGGGGGCACAGAGGGTGGTTTGGGAGTTCTGGTGGTTTGGGGGCTGCAGGGGATGAATTGGGGGGCTGGGACAGCTTTGGGGTACAGGGCAGTTTGTGGGCATAGAGGAGGAGGGATATGGGGGTACAGAGCATTTGCATGGGTAAAGGAGGGGTTTGGGATTGACGGTGAGTAGTGGGCTGCAGGGGAATGTTTCAGGGCCCAGACAAGTGTTGGGGAGTGCGGGGGGATTTTGGGGTACAGAGCTATGACACAGGAAAGTGTCAGGGTATAGAGGAGGGTTTGGGCTACAGAGGGATGGGATTTGGGGGTGCTGAAGGGAATTTTGGGGTACAGATGGAGTTTGGGGGAGTTTCTGGGAATGGTGTGGCTTTTGGGGCACAGACAAGGGTTTTGGGATGCAGGGGGTTTGGGGCATGAGATTTTGGGGCAGGGTTTTGGGGTGCCAGGGTGGGATGTGGGGCACAGAGGAGGAGGGGATTGGGGACCAGGAGTTGTTTTGGGGTGCAGGGGAATGTTTCAGGGCATAGAGAGGATTTGGGGAGCAGAGGGGCAGAATTTGGGGTTCAGAGAAATTTGAGGGTTCAGTGGAGATTATGTCCAGGGAACTTTGAATCCAGGGGTGGGTTTGGGGGTCCAGGGCTGGGTTTTGGGGCTATGGGATGGGTTGGGGGTCCAGGGGTGGGTTTTGGGCACAGGGGTGGATTTGGGGGGTCCAGGAGTGGGTTTTAGGGCCCAGGGGAAGTTTTTGGGGCCCAGCGTGGGTTTTGGGGGGTACCTACCAGCCTCAGGTCCTTGCAGTGCAGTCGCGTGAACCAAGGGTTGTAGGCAAGGGCGGCGACGATCAAAGCCAGGTCCCTGCGGGGAGAGTCACGGAGAAGGGGGTGAGCGCCCCCACATCTGCCAGCACCCCCACTGTGCTGACGGGGGCAGGGGTGCCCCAAGAGGGTCCGATGTGGAGAAGAGGGGCTGGGGTGTCTGTGGGGATGCAGGGTATCGGGATTCCGCCAGGTGGGTTTGGGGGTATAGGTGGGTTTCAGAGGTTCAGGGAGTCTTGGGATGCTGGGCTGGGGGTTGGGGGGTACAGGGGTACTGGGCACACAGGAGATACTGGTGGTAGAGGGGTATTGGGGTGATGGCAAGGGGTGCAGGCAGGCCTGGGGGTATTGAGGTAAAGGTGGGTTGGGGGTACCATTTTGGGGGATCGGGGTACAGGGGAAATAGGGGTCTCAAAGAAGGGGGTATGGAGGTTCAGGCAGATTGGGTACCAGTTTGGGGGGTACAGGCGGTATCAGGGGTCCCTCACCGGCTTTCCAGGTGGCTGAAGTCCAGCAGGTTGAATTCATGATTGTCGGCTGAGTGGTAGATGGTGTCGACATCCTGGTAAGGGAGGGAGGGAGGGTGAGAGAAATGGGGGGACCCCATGGTGAGGGGTCCCCACCTACCCACTGCACCTCCTCCGCCTTCCCCTCCCCTCCCCCCCACCCCCCCACTAACCCCACGGGTCCCCCCCAAAGAGCCCTGCCCCATACCCCCAACTGCCCCCTCCCCCTCCTCTCCCCACTGCACCCCCTCTGCCTTGCCCTCCCCCCACCCCCCACTGCACCCCCTCTGCCTTCCCCGCCCCCCCACCCCCCACCTACCCACTGCACCTCCTCCCGGCAGAAGAGCCCGTTGTAGTCGCAGAGGGCGGCGTAGGTATCGGAGAACCCCCCTGCCAGGGAGACAGACAGAGCCACGGAGGTCAGCGGGGGGGGGCTCCCCCGTCCCCCCCCCGTCCCCTTCCCTCCCATTCACTCCCCCCCGCCACTCACCGCAGATGCTGTGACTGGTGGAGGTTGAACTCTCGGAGTTGGGGGACGTGTCCCGGGGGGTCTCAGGGGTCCTCAGACAGCTGGGGGGGGCCACAGTGTTAGGATGCCTGGGTTCTATCCCCACCCCAGCTCTCTGCAGCCCAGCCCCCCCAGTGAACCCCCCGCTCCCTGCAGCCCAGAGCCCCCTAGTGACCCCCCCTGCTCCCTGCAGCCCAACGCCTCCTAGTGACCCCACCCCGCTCCCTGGAGCCCGGCGCCCCCTAGTGAACCCCCCACTCCCTGCAGCCCGGCGCCCCCTAGTGACCTCCCCTGCTCCCTGCAGCCCGGCACCCCTAGTGACCCCCCCCACTCCCTGCAGCCCAGAGTCCGCTAGTGACCCCCCCTGCTCCCTGCAGCCCAGAGTCCGCTAGTGACCCCCCTCTCCCTGCAGCCCAATGCCCCCTAGTGACCCCCCCTGCTCCCTGCAGCCCAGAGTCCGCTAGTGACCCCCCCTGCTCCCTGCAGCCCAACGCCTCCTAGTGACCCCCCCCGCTCCCTGCAGCCCGGCACCCCTAGTGACCCCCCCCACTCCCTGCAGCCCAGAGTCCGCTAGTGACCCCCCTCTCCCTGCAGCCCAATGCCCCCTAGTGACCCCCGCTCCCTGCAGCCCGGCACCCCTAGTGACCCCCCACTCCCTGCAGCCCAGAGTCCGCTAGTGACCCCCCTCTCCCTGCAGCCCAATGCCCCCTAGTGACCCCCCCTGCTCCCTGCAGCCCAGAGTCCGCTAGTGACCCCCCCTGCTCCCTGCAGCCCAACGCCTCCTAGTGACCCCCCCCGCTCCCTGCAGCCCGGCACCCCTAGTGACCCCCCCACTCCCTGCAGCCCAGAGTCCGCTAGTGACCCCCCCTGCTCCCTGCAGCCCAGAGTCCGCTAGTGACCCCCCTCTCCCTGCAGCCCAATGCCCCCTAGTGACCCCCGCTCCCTGCAGCCCGGCACCCCTAGTGACCCCCCACTCCCTGCAGCCCAGAGTCCGCTAGTGACCCCCCTCTCCCTGCAGCCCAATGCCCCCTAGTGACCCCCGCTCCCTGCAGCCCGGCACCCCTAGTGACCCCCCACTCCCTGCAGCCCAGAGTCCACTAGTGACCCCCCTCTCCCTGCAGCCCAATGCCCCCTAGTGACCCCCCCTGTTCCCTGCAGCCCAGAGTCCGCTAGTGACCCCCCCACTCCCTGCAGCCCAGAGTCCGCTAGTGACCCCCCTCTCCCTGCAGCCCGGCGCCCCGGGGCCGCACTCACCCCGCCGTGGGGCTGGGGAAGATCTTGCTGAGAGCCGCGTTGACGTGCCGGGTGAGCTGGTCGGCGCTGGCCGCGCTGGGGAATTTGAAGCTGTAGGTGGCTTTCTCCGTGTCCACCAGAATCTGAGAGACGGGGAGGGGGGAGGCAGGGGGGAGGGGTGGGGGCAATCAGGGGGGAAGGGGGGGCGGGGAGCCAGGGGGGCATGGGGGGGAGGGAAGAGAGTGGGAACATTCCTTACCAAACACAAATTATTCCCACTACCAAGAGCTGTGACCCTGATTAAGCCAATTAACTAATTAACTGTCCCCCACCACCTGAGAGAGAGTGTGTGTGTGTGTATGTGGGGGGGAGGGACGGGGGGACCCCGGGTGGGGGGGTGACACAGCAGGGAGTGGGGCGGACCGACCTGGGGATGTCGCAGGGGTGTTTTCTGGGACTGTCTGCGTGGGGGATGGGATTTGGGGGGGCTTCACGGGGGGGGGCAATACCTGAGCCAGGAGGGGCTGGGGCCAGGTGACACCTTTGCCCGGGAAACTGGACAAAGGCTGGAGGAGGAGCCGGGGGGAGACGGCTGGAGGGGGGTTCAGTTTGGAGCGGGCTGGGGAAATGGAGGGAGCCCCAGGGCTGGGGTCTAAGCTCCCTGCGCCCCTGGCCCCCCGAGTGACCTGGCTGAGGGGTCCTGGTTGTACCGACAAGCTCGCTTTGGGCCTGTGTTCCTGTCGGCTAATAAACCCTCTGTGTTACTGGCTGGCTGAGAGTCACGGGGAATTGCAGGAAGTGGGGTGCAGGGCCCTGACGCCCCCCCACTCCGTGACAGGGGGCCAGCAGGGGGCGTTGTCCCTGGGCCGGGGGGGCAGTGACAGCATGGGGGGGACCGAGGGCAGGGGGCCAGCAGGGGGCGCTGTCCCTGGGCCGGGGGGGCAGTGACAGCATGGGGGGGGACCGAGGGCAGGGGGCCAGCAGGGGGCGCTGTCCCTGGGCCGGGGGGGCAGTGACAGCATGGGGGGGACCGAGGGCAGGGGGCCAGCAGGGGGCGCTGTCCCTGGGCCGGGGGGGCAGTGACAGCATGGGGGGGACCGAGGGCAGGGGGCCAGCAGGGGGCGCTGTCCCTGGGCCGGGGGGGGCAGTGACAGCATGGGGGGGACCGAGGGCAGGGGGCCAGCAGGGGGTGCTGTCCCTGGGCCGGGGGACACTTACCTGGCTGTGGTTTATTGTGTTTAACGTTCGAATTTCCAAGACATTGAAGGAGCTTTCGACCTGGGGAGAGATAGGAGAAATGGGTGTGTGTGTGTGTCCATGAGTGTGTGCCCCCGCGCGTGAGTGTGTGTGTGTGTGTGTCCGTGTGAGTGTGTCCGTGTGTGAGTGTGTGTGTTTGTATGTGAGTGTGAGTGTGTCCGTGTGTGAGTGTGTGTGTGTGTGTCTATGTGTGAGTGTGTCCCCATGTGTGAGTGTGTGTCCGTCCATCCATGCGTGACTGTGTCTATGTGTGAGTGTGTGTTTGTGTGTGAGCGTGTGTGTGTCCGCATGGGAGTGTGTGTCCCGGTGTGTGAGTGTGCGTCTGTCTGTGTGTCTATGTGTGAGTGTGTCCCCATGTGTGAGTGTGTGTCTGTCCGTCCGTGCGTGACTGTGTCTATGTGTGAGTGTGTCCGTGTGTGAGCGTGTGTCCGTGAGTGTGTCTGTGTCTGTCCGTGTGAGTGTGTCTATGTGTGAGTGTGTGTTTGTGTGTGAGCATGTGTGTGTCCGCATGGGAGTGTGTGTCTGTGACGAAGTGGGCCTGTTCTTAATGTTTCCTCCGAATAGTGTGGGGGTGCCTCAGTTTCCCCTATGCAGTTCTTAAGTATCTAGGTGGTGGGGTAAGGGTGTATGGTCATTGCAGAGCCCTAGAGGGCAGGTGTGTGCAGGGGTCTGGACACAGAGAATGGCCGACACCCTGTTTCCTGGCCACTGATGGCCTGGGCCCTTCCCCCTGCGAGGTGAGAGCTGAAGGGTTGGAGAACAAAGGAATCAGGTGACCTCCTGGCCCAGGAAAGGAACAAAGCCCAGAGGAGGAGGGGCTGGAGGGAGTTGGGGTGCCCCAGGACACCAGCTGCGAGACCCTGTTGTGGGGTGACTGTGTCTCTTTGGGACAGGATCCAGGCCCTGTTCCTGTAACTGCCAAGGGTTTGAATTTGAATCCAGGGAACCAATCGGCGGAGAGGGAAATGGTCAGTGAAAATGCAGATGACCTGGCTGGCAGCAGGGAGGAGCCGCTAGGCTCAGGCTACCTGCCTGCCTGTAACCAGACCCCTGGGGCTGGGTGGGACAGAGAGATGCTCCCTGCCCCCTTGCACACAAGAGTGGGGACTCTCGCTGGCTCTGATGCATTGAGGAAAGCAGTGGCCTGCCCCACTGGAACAGCAAGGGCAGCGCTGAGCACAGTGGGAGCTGAGACCCCAGCAGAGTGGGGGGAGACACAGGCAGGGCAGGGGATCTGTGGGGAGTGGCAAGGTGCTTGGTAAGGAGAGTCTGGATGAGCCTAGGCAGCCTTGTGATCTGATGGCTGTGTCCAGTCAGCAGGGTGGGAAGGCGAGGAGAGTGGAAGATGAGAGTCCCTGGACCTTACCTGTTAGCTGGGTGGAGAATTGGGACAGTGAAGGAAATGGGTCTCTGTCTGTCAGGGGTATTGACTTGCCTATGGAGGGAGCTACCCTGATCTCCAAGCAGTTGTCTGTGACCAGCCTTGTGTGCTGGGACAAAGGGAAAGAGATCCCAACCTGGGTGTCTGGTAAAGGAGAAAGTGTGTCTGGCTCTTCTTGGTCTGTGGAGCAGACAGAAGGGGCCTTTCAGCCTGTGATGGTTGAGGGTCGTGCAGTTGTCTCAGAGCTGGTTCTGGACTCAGCTAAAGCCCAGGAAGGGAAGGGTCCTAAGTTTCTGTCTGCTCGGGAGAATGGCCCTGTAACTAGGTCGCATCCAGTTAGGGTCTATGTAAAATCCCAGAGACCAGACAATTCTGGTGCTTGTATTTTGCCTGTTGCTAGTGTGTTGTTGGAAAGGGTGGAGCAACTCTGTCTAATCAGGGTGAGATCCTAGCCAGGGCACAAGGAGAGCATGAAGGTGTGTGATTGTGTTACCTACTGAGGGTGTGGAAACCTGTAGCAAGAAGGAAAAGATTCCTGAACTTGTGTGTGGCAAAGGGAAGGAGAATGCTTCTAACCTTTTATCTAGGAAGTCTGTAAGTTTGCCTGAAAGGGGATTATGTAGGAATCCGCCTGATGGGCCAGAGGTGATTCTGGATGTAAGGGAGACCCAGAAAGAGTCTGTTGCTGCTCAGGAAAGTGTTCCCCTAGAGCAAGCCCTAGGTAAAGAGGGTAAGAGCAGAATTTCTGGGAGGGGTGAATTGTTGCATAGAGAAGCCCTAGGGAAAGGAATCCTCATGGAGTCTTTGCAAGCAGTTTACTGCAACTGAAGGGTGTGAAAATGATTTAATCAAGAAAGTTTCAGTTCCTAACAGCCAGAAATGTTCTGTTGTGAATGGATCCACTGACTTTCCTGTTGAAAGATCCAGTGTGGATAGCTTTGAGAAGGTCTCAGATGGAGTGAAAGCTGTTAAGAAAGGTACACCGTCCTCTAACCAAGTGGCTGTGTTTGGCCAGCTTGTTGGGAGACAAGGTTGTGGAGAAAGGGATGTCTCCATGCTAGTTCTGTAAGTGAACAGTATGTGGCCCAGGTCAAGATGGGGGCCCTTAACCAAGAGAGCCCAAATTGCAGCCCTCCAGACTGGAGCACTCGGAGAAAACCCAATCCCAGTTTGACCCCCTGGGGTTTTGGGGTGGCCAAAGGGCATGGGCTGCAGAAACCTTCCCACATGCAGCCTGCTAGTGCTATCGACCACCCCCGACCTAAGGGAGGGCGTGAAACTGGAAGGGCCTGGTGTAACTCCTACCAAGGAATGGGAGAGATGCTGGGGCATCCATGGGAACATTGGTGGCTTCGAACTTCCCCAGGTCACCGGGTAAAGTGACCCCGCTCAGTTCGATCTCGAAGGGGGGAGAGATGTGACGAAGTGGGCCTGTTCTTAATGTTTCCTCCGAATAGTGTGGGGGTGCCTCAGTTTCCCCTATGCAGTTCTTAAGTATCTAGGTGGTGGGGTAAGGGTGTATGGTCATTGCAGAGCCCTAGAGGGCAGGTGTGTGCAGGGGTCTGGACACAGATAATGGCCGACACCCTGTTTCCTGGCCCCTGCACACACCTGCCCTCTAGGGCTCTGCAATGACCATACACCCTTACCCCACCACCTAGATACTTAAGAACTGCATAGGGGAAACTGAGGCACCCCCACACTATTCGGAGGAAACATTAAGAACAGGCCCACTTCGTCACAGTGTCCCTGTGTGTGAGTGTGTGTCCGTCCATCCATGCGTGACTGTGTCTATGTGTCAGTGTGAGTGTGTCCGTGTGTGAGTGTGTCTCCGTGAGTGTGTCTGTGTCTGTCCATACGAGTGTGAGTGTGTCTGTGTGTGAGCGTGTGGGTGTCCGCATGGGAGTGTGTCCCCGTGTGTGAGTGTGTGTCAGTGTGTCTATGTGTGAGTGTGTCCCCGTGTGTGTGTCCCCCTGCGCCCCCTGCTGGCCAGCCCGGGTGCGTCTCACACTCACCTTGGCCGGCACTTTCAGCCCGAAGAGGTGGAGCCGCCAGGCCGTCAGCACCTGTGGGGGACAAGCAGCCCCCGTGAGACGAGTGTGGGGAGACGCCGCGATTCCCGGGGGGCTGGGCTCAGCCCTGGGGATGGCGACGTCAAAGCTTCTGGGGTGACTCCTGGAAGGAGGGTCCGGGGGGGGGCACCAGCAGGGCTGAGGGAGGGGGAAGGAGGGACAGACCACCCCCCCGGAAACTCACCAACACACGATCCTCAAACTTCTTGGGCTTGGTTTCAAGCTTCACCTTCAGCAGCAGAGGGTTGGGCGGGCGGCTCAGGACCTTGCGAATGCTGTCTGCAAAGGGGGGACGGGGTCAGCTCTGGGTCAGCGCCCCACGAGTCACCTCCCAGCCCCCCCCAACAAGATCTGCAGCCAGGGGCCCTGGGCTGCGGGGAGGGGGGCAGCAGGGGGTCCTGGGCTGCGGGGAGGGGGGGCAGCAGGGGGTCCTGGCTGTGGAGAGCGGGGGCAGCAGGGGGTCCTGGGCTGCGGGGAGTGGGGGCAGCAGGGGGTCCTGGGCTATGGGGATCGGGGGCAGCAGGGGGCACTGGGCTATGGGGATCGGGGGCAGCAGGGGGTCCAGGCTGCGGGGAGGGGGGGCAGCCGAGGGTACTGGGCTGCGGGGAGCGGGGGCAGCAGGGGGTCCAGGCTGCGGGGAGGGGGGGCAGCAGGGGGTCCTGGCTGTGGAGAGCGGGGGCAGCAGGGGGTCCTGGGCTATGGGGATCGGGAGCAGCAGGGGGCACTGGGCTATGGGGATCGGGGGCAGCAGGGGGTCCAGGCTGCGGGGAGGGGGGGCAGCCGAGGGCACTGGGCTGTGGGGAGCGGGGGCAGCAGGGGGTCCAGGCTGCGGGGAGGGGGGGCAGCAGGGGGTCCTGGGCTGCGGGGAGCGGGGGCAGCAGGGGGTCCTGGGCTGCGGGGAGGGGGGGCAGCAGGGGGTCCTGGGCTATGGGGATCGGGGGCAGCAGGGGGCACTGGGCTATGGGGATCGGGGGCAGCAGGGGGTCCAGGCTGCGGGGAGGGGGGGCAGCCAAGGGCACTGGGCTGCGGGGAGCGGGGGCAGCAGGGGGTCCAGGCTGCGGGGAGTGGGGGCCAGCAGGGGGTCCAGGCTGCGGGGAGTGGGGGCCAGCAGGGAGTCCTGGGCTGCGGGGAGTGGGGGCAGCCGAGGGCACTGGGCTGCGGGGAGCGGGGCCAGCAGGGGGTCCTGGGCTGCGGGGAGGGGGGCCAGCAGGGGGTCCTGGGCTATGGGGATCGGGGGCAGCAGGGGGTCCTGGGCTGCGGGGAGCGGGGGCAGCAGGGGGTCCTGGGCTGCGGGGAGCGGGGGCAGCAGGGGGTCCTGGGCTGCGGGGGCAGCAGGGGGCACTTGGCTATGGGGATCGGGGGCAGCAGGGGGTCCTGGGCTGCGGGGAGGGGGGGGCAGCAGGGGGTCCTGGGCTGCAGGGAGCGGGGGCAGCAGGGGGTCCTGGGCTGCAGGGAGCGGGGGCAGCAGGGGGTCCTGGGCTGCGGGGAGGGGGGGCAGCAGGGGGTCCTGGGCTGCAGGGAGCGGGGGCAGCAGGGGGTCCTGGGCTGCAGGGAGGGGGGGCAGCAGGGGGTCCTGGGCTGCAGGGAGCGGGGGCAGCAGGGGGTCCTGGGCTGCAGGGAGCGGGGGCAGCAGGGGGCCCCGGGCCTTCAGATGCCCTGACCCTGGCATCTCGCCCAGCCTGGGAGAAGCCAACATGGGGCTGGGAGAGGAAGCGAAACCACGACTCAGACACTTCTGCTGGGCGCCACTACCCAGAGCAGTTGAAAAAGGAAGCCCAGAGACACCGGAAAACAGGATGGGGCCCACCAGGCGGTGGATGGAACAGCCCTGCACCCCCCCCCCGGTGTCCCTCACTCTTGCCACGCAGCCCCTGCGAGCCCAGCCCGTGTTAGGATTCCGGGTACAGGTTTTGGGGCCCCCTTTCGGAGGACATGGAGACCCCGAGTGGGAAGAGGGATTCCCGGGGTCATTCCAATCCCACTGCGGCTGGAGCCGAGAGACGGCCCCGGGGTGGGGGGTGAAATGTCTCGGTGTGTTCGGAACAGGGGACCGGACAGGAAGTGTGAATCACGGGCGGGGGAGATGAGACAAAGCCCCTGATATCGGGGTGTCTGGGCACCCTAGTTTGTAACAGTGTCTATGACAGGTGTGTGCACGGCAGGGGCTGTGTGGGCATGTGAGGGGAGAGAGAGAGGAGGGGTGTGGGGATAGATCGAGAGATAGATCGAGAAAGGGGGTGGATGGAGAGAGAGAGCGAGATGGGTGGATGGGGTTAGATGGATCAAACTCTGGGAGCGTCTGGTTTATTTTGCCGCCAGGCCCTCAGTGTGGGGTTTGTTTGTCAGTCGTGTTGCCGCCTGTGGGTGTCAGCGTGGGGGGGAGACGGAGCTGGGATGCGGGTGTACGTTTGCACTCGAGCTAGGCTGAATTATGGCCACAGAGCCGGCCCAGCTGGCCTCTGGGTGCAGGTGTGTCCGTGTGTCTGTGTGCCATGCCCATGTCCGTGTGTTTCTAGCCGTCTTCGGGTTGCCGGCAGGCAGCTTGACATCCCCCACGCTCTGCCTGTCACAACCTTACATGTCACAACCCTTCCGCCAAACCCACAGCGAAGGCCCGAATCCAGCAGGGTGGGCGGGGAGCGGGGGCCGCAGGGGGCAGAGAGGAACCAACCGTCGCACGGACCCAGGCCACAGGATGCTGCGCTGCCAGATCCGCACCCACAAGAGGACCCAGGAGTCCTGGCTGCCAGCCCTCCCTGCTCTAACCACTAGACTCCCCTCCCCTCTCCGAGCTAGGATAGAACCCAGGAGTCCTGGCTCCCAGCCCCTTCCCCCACTCTACCCACTAGACCCCACTCCCCAGAGTCCAGGGGATCATTCACCTGGGAAGGGGGGATGCACAGAGGACTGGAGGATTGGTGGGGGGAGGATGGAGGGAGGGATGCGGGCGTGGGGGGGGTCTGTGGCAATGGCCAGAAGATGGACGGGGTGGGGGAATGGGAGGGGCCAGGTGGGTTGCTGGGATGGCCAGAGGATGGGGTCGGACAGCGGTTGTGGGTGGGGGATGGGGATTGGGAGAGATGGGGCAGGGGGCGGGGGAATGGGGGGGCTGGGAGGACGGAGGAGTTGGGGGGGTGGGGGATGGACAGGGGTGGGGAGCTGGGGAATGGGGGAGATAGGGCAGGTGGCCAGGGGGCTGGGGAATGGGGGGGCTGGGGTGGCGGACGGACAGGGGTGGGGGGCTGGGGAATGGGGGAGATGGGGCTGGGGGGCTGGGGAATGGGTGGGCTGGGAGGACGGAGGGGTGGGGGACTGATAGGGGTGGGGGGGTGGGGAATGGGGGAGATGGGGCAGGGGGCAGGTGGCTGGGGGGCTGGGGAATGGGGGGGCTGGGGTGGCGGACGGACGGGGTGGGGGGCTGGGGAATGGGGGAGATGGGGCTGGGGGCTGGGGAATGGGTGGGCTGGGAGGACCGAGGGGTGGGGGACTGACAGGGGTGGGGGGGTGGGGAATGGGGGAAATGGGGCAGGGGGCAGGTGGCTGGGGGGCTGGGGAATGGGGGGGGCTGGGGTGGCAGACAGACAGGGGTGGGGGTCTGGGGAATGGGGGAGATGGGGCTGGGGAATGGGGGGGCTGGGAGGACGGAGGAGTGGGGGGTGGGGGACTGACAGGGGTGGGGGGGTGGGGAATGGGGGAGATGGGGCAGGGGGCAGGTGGCTGGGGGGGCAGACAGACAGGGGTGGGGGTCTGGGGAATGGGGGAGATGGGGCTGGGGAATGGGGGGGCTGGGAGGACGGAGGAGTGGGGGGTGGGGAATGGGGGAGATGGGGCAGGGGGCTGGGGAATGGGGGGGGCTGGGGTGGCAGACAGACAGGGGTGGGGGTTTGGGGAATGGGGGAGATGGGGCTGGGGAATGGGGGGGCTGGGAGGACGGAGGAATGGGGGGTGGGGGACTGACAGGGGTGGGGGGGTGGGGAATGGGGGAGATGGGGCAGGGGGCAGGTGGCTGGGGGGGCAGACAGACAGGGGTGGGGGTCTGGGGAATGGGGGAGATGGGGCTGGGGAATGGGGGGGCTGGGAGGACGGAGGAGTGGGGGGTGGGGAATGGGGGAGATGGGGCAGGGGGCTGGGGAACGGGGGGGCTGGGGTGGCGGACGGACAGGGGTGGGGGGCTGGGGAATGGGGGAGATGGGGCGGGGGTGGGGGGCTGGAGGGGGCTGGGGAATGGGGAGAGATGGGGCGGGGGCTGGAGGGGGCAGGGGGAGCCCCCCCCGCGGTACCTTGCAGGTCCCGGGCGAGGTCTCCCGCCGGCCGGGCCATGGCAGCTGCGGGGCCGGAGCCACATGCCGGGGCCGGGCGCAGACAGCAGCGGAGTCTGCGCAACCCCCCCCCGGTACCAGCTGGGCAGGCGCTGAGCTTCCCCCCCCGCCCCGAGCATCTTCCTCCTCCCCCGCCCCGAGCACCCCCCCGCATCTTCCTCCTCCCCCCGTTCCGGCATCTTCCTCCCCGCCCCCCGCGCGTCCCCCTCCCGCTCTGAACTTCCCCCCACCGGCACCTTCCTTCTCCCCCCTCGCGTCCCCCCCTTCCTGGGCACCCTCCCCTTGGGAGCTCCCCGGGGTCTATAGCGTAGACGGGGATGTCTATAGGAGTTTATAGGGGGTGGCTGTAGGGGTAGATGGGGGTGTCTATGGGGGTAGATTGGGAGTGTCTATAGGCATTGATAGGGATGTCTTTAGGGGGAGTTGGGGGTGCCTAGAGGGGTAGACAGGGCTGTCTGTAGGGATACATTGTGGTTTCTATGGCAGTAGAGCGGGGTGTCTATAGGGGTGGATGGGGGAGTCCATAGGAGTAAATGGGAGTGTCTACAGGGGTCGAAAGGGGGTGTCCATAAGAGTAGATGTGGTGTCTATAGGGGAAGACAGGTGGTGTTTATAGGGGAAGATGGGGGGTATCTGGGAGTAGACGGGGGTGTCTATAAGGGTAGACAGGGGAGTCCATAGGAGTAAATGGGAGTGTCTGTAGGGTAGATGGGGTTGTCTATCGCGGTGGGTAGGGGGTGAACAGGGGATGTCCATAGGGGTGGGTGGGGGGTGTCCATAGGGGTAGGTGGGGGGTATGTGGGAGTAGAAGGGGGTGTCTATAAGGGTAGACGGGGGAGTCCATAGGAGTAAATGGGAGTGTCTGTAGGGTAAATGGGGTTGTCTATCACGGTGGGTAGGGGGTGAACAGGGGATGTCCATAGGGGTGGGTAGGGGGTGTCCATAGGGGTAGGTGGGGGGTATGTGGGAGTAGAAGGGGGTGTCTATAAGGGTAGAAGGGGAGTCCATAGGAGTAAATGGGAGTGTCTGTAGGGTAAATGGGGTTGTCTATCACGGTGGGTAGGGGGTGAACAGGGGATGTCCATAGGGGTGGGTAGGGGGTGTCCATAGGGGTAGGTGGGGGGTATGTGGGAGTAGAAGGGGGTGTCTATAAGGGTAGAAGGGGAGTCCATAGGAGTAAATGGGAGTGTCTGTAGGGTAAATGGGGTTGTCTATCACGGTGGGTAGGGGGTGAACAGGGGATGTCCATGGGGTGGGTGGGGGGTGTCCATAGGGGTAGGTGGGGGGTATGTGGGAGTAGCTTCTGTTTGTTGTGGTTTGCTGCTCTCTAGTGGCTGTTGGCAGCAAAACATCCATGTCTCTCGGAGCTGGGGAATTTCACCCTCAGAGCCTGCCTTGCCCCTTCCTGTCCCAGGCCGGGGGGGGGGGGTGCGGGTCTCTCTCAGAAGGGGGGAGCCCTCCAGCAGACAGGCAGCCCCTGAGGCCTGTCCCAGAGCTGGGGGAACCTGGGCCCCTCTATGGTAGTTTTGGGGTCCCCTCCCCAGTCTGTGGTAGTGGGAGGGAGAGGCACAGATAGGTCTTGAGCTCCCATCCTTCCCATTTCTTGGGGTGGGATCACAGGGCTCCTCCCTCCAGTCCAGGATCCTGGCTGCTCGCCCCCCCCCACACACACTGGGGTCACCCTGCAGGGCAGGCGTTGGGGTCATGTCCCACTCCAGGGCAGGGAGAGCACAAAGGAGCCGGGATTCAGAGCAAAGTCATCCCTAACATACAGAGCTCCAGAACAATCAATAGCTTCTGGGTAGGCCTGGCTGTTCTATCCCCATCCTCCTATTCCCCTATTCCCCCATCCATCCATCTATCTATCTATCTATCCCCATCCACCTCCTCTATCTATCTAGTCAAATGATATTTGCTTAGCCTTGCAATGTTCTTGTGTACACCCGGCCTACATCGACAGGTGGGGTTCTCCTGTCACTGTAGTTAATCCACCTCCATGAGAGGCAGTAGATGCCTACACAAGGGCTCAGGTCGGCTGAACAATGTCGCTTAAAGGTGTGGATTGTTCACACCACCATGGGACCCAGCTGGTGACCCTTTCCTAGTGTCGACCAGTCCTACAAGATCTGCTTGAGGGATCATTGGGGGGAACTTCTCCAGCACGTCAGACTAGATTGGTGGTTTTCATCCTGTGCTCTGCAGACTATGTCTGAGTTTTCCAAAGGCGGCCGCACCTCCATATGAAATTTTTTAGGGGTCTGCAAATGAAGAAAGGTTGAAACCCCTGGCCTAGATCATCTAGATCAGTGCTACTCAAAGTGGTGGTCCATGAACTGGTGTCGGTCCACGAGCCATCAGCTGCTGGTCTGCGCGCACATTGGAAAACAAATTTGCCGGTCCCCCACATCAGAGAGCTTGAGAAGCACTGAGCTAGATGATCTCAGTGCTTCTGTCGACCTTTGAGTCTCTGACTGCTGAAGGAGACGTTTATTGCCTTCTGGTGTGTTTACACAAACCCTGCAATGCAGCTTTACGACTTCTATTCCATGGTAACTTTCTGTCCTGTTTTCCCTCATGCGGGGCTTTGAAAACTGTCTGGACAGGTCAAATTATTGGGATAATCTACCACTGATGCTTTTCTGTCTCCTCCTGCACCCTTGGGGTGGTCTGTTCAGGCTTCTCAGTGTCGTGTTGATGGATTTGGCTTGTTTATCGTTTGCGTTTTCCTTTTCCCAGGTGGTCTCCACATTATCACATTATCTTCACATGATGGAGAAGTCATTTTGGTGGTGTCCTTAACACATGTCCATTGTCTTCAGGCCAGGCTTCAGGTTGGGTTGTTGTACTTAGAGTTTTGGATGTTGCAAGAAACTCTTTCCCATGGACTCTGAAGGTCTCCCACAGACCTTTACTTTGGAATGAGTTAATCTTATTAATTTGGTGTAGATTTCCATGACTCTGCTCCATAAAGGAGGACAGACGTAACGGCAGTGTTAAAAAAAATCATATTTCAGTGCCAGGGCCAATCATGCTCCATTTTCAGATCTTTGCAAGTGAATGAAAGTTCCTTGCCAACGTCTAGCACGGTTTCACCATCATTAAAAGTTCTTTCTTCTGTGAGTGTTTTCCGTCTACTCTGATGGTTGTGGGAGATTGATGGCCGTATATTTTGTCTTCCATTTGTTGATAAACAAACTAACTCGTTTTGCTGGGTCTGCCAAGAGTTGGCTCTTTCCTTCCATTATGTGGTCGGTGTGTTGAACTAAGCAGCACAATGTCATCTGCAAAAATGCGGTCGTCCAACTGTGCTTTCTCATTTGTCCGTAAAATTCCTCTGTTGCATCCCGCGGTTCCTTCATTCATGATGGAATCAGTGACCAATGTGAACAACACACACTTGTCTGATGCCTGTTGTCAAGGCAAACCATTGCCTGATGTCGCCACCATCTCTGGCTGCACGCTCAGCATGGTCATACAGATCCCTGGTATTCCAGGGAATGCCATAATTTTCCAAATGCCCCACAAACCCAATGATATACCTGAGATACCTTGGCGATATTTTCATCCTCCGGGCAGATGACCTAAACTCCCTCATTGGTTTCCACCACAACTTCAACAACCACCATCCCTCCAGTAAACTCTTTCTAAAACACTCCTGCACCGGCATCGGCTTCATGGACACCACAATCAGGTTCAACAATGGGACCCCGTGGACAACAATACACAAGAGACCCATGGATCACCACACCTACTGTCATAGATCTAGTAACCACCACAAACACACCAAGACATCTGTTATCTACAGGCAGGCACTCAGATACCACAGAATGCACTCCAAGGAGAACCGGATGCACACTCTAATGCAGGAATCGGCAACCTTTGGCACGCAGCCCATCAGGGAAAGCCCCTGGCGGGCCAGGATGGTTTGTTTACCTGCAGCGTCTGCAGGTTCGGCAGATCACAGCTCCCACTGGCTGCGGTTCGCCATCCCAGGCCAATGGGGGCTGTGGGAAGCGGCATGGGCCAAGGGATGTACTGGCCGCCACTTCCCACAGCCCCCATTGGCCTGGGACGGCAAACCGCAGCCAGTGGGAGCCACGATCGGCTGCATCTGGAGATGCTGCAGGTAAACAAACCGTCCCGGCCTGCCAGCGGATATCCCTGATGGGCCACGTGACAAAGGTTGCTGATCCCTGCTCTAACAGATTCAAAACCACCTTCACCAAACCAAAGGACACTCCACCAGAGAAGTAGATCACATCATGGAACAGGTCACCCAAATGTCCCAAGAGAATCTGCTTCAATACAGAAATAAAACATACCCCCCCACACTGTAACCCATCCAAGGTTTCATCACCCAATTACAACCCATATTCAGTGGGGACCCCAACCTGAAAGAAATCTTTCCCAGACCCTATCTTCTGGCCCCAACCTCTCCAAGCCCATCATCAGAAGCTCCCCACAGACCAGGACCCACCAAGTCAAAGTGGCACCAGACCCTGCCAGAACAGCAGATGCAAAATCTGCAGACAGATCTCCACTGCTACAAAGATCCACCCTTTCAAGGTCCATGGGTCCTACACACGCCTATCACAATATGTGGTGTTTCTCAGCCAGTGCACTAAATGCCCCAATGTGACGAAGTTGGGGATTTCTGTCGTGTTTTACATGAATACCACGTGCGCGCCTCCGTTTCCCTGCGTGCCGCATGTTTAACAAGGTGGTGGGAGAGGCTTTGTTGTTGCAGAGGGCCAGGTGTGACCTTGCCTGGCAGCTGGGGCCCCCAGACAACGGCCTGGAGATGGGGATCCCTAACAACCGATGACCTGGAGACTGGGAGGCTCAGCTCGGACATCACAGCTGGTTCAGTGGGAGGACAAAGGGCTGAGGATGGAGGACCCCGGTGACCCAACCAGCCAGTTCCAGCCAGAGGGGAACAAAGGATGGAAGGGAGGGCCCCCAGTGACCTGTTTACCTGGGATGGAGGACAAAGGACAGGGGAGGAGCTGTTGAGGCCAGTGATATCAGGGTCTCTGGGCTGGGGAGAGAGAGAAGCCAGAGCCCCCCTGGATGCAGGAGGGACCTAGATGTGCTGTACTGAGGGTTACTAGGCCCGAGGGCCCAGAGAGCTTCCTATGCTGGGTTCAGATGCTCAATAAACCCTCTTGTTTTATGCCGGCTGAGAGTTGCTCCAGTCTAGAGATCGGGTGTGGGGGGGAAAGGCATTGTTCCCTCTGGGCATGGAGGCCCTGGGGGGCCAGAGCAAGTGGACTCCCTGAGGGGGCCCACGGTGCTCGACAGGTGTGCTGAAGGCTCAGAGAGGTGCGGTTTCAGGAGGTGAAGGGCCTACAGCTTAACCCCCAAGAGAGTGGACCCCCGAGAAGGGCTGTGGCACTGAAGGGGGTTTCCCCCAGGGACTGTACAGAGCCGAGAGAGCATGAATCATAGAATCATAGAATCATAGAATATCAGGGTTGGAAGGGACCCCAGAAGGTCATCTAGTCCAACCCCCTGCTCGAAGCAGGACCAATTCCCAGTTAAATCATCCCAGCGTCCTGTGAGTCCATGACACCCAACAACAACTATGTGGGTGAATCCTGACAATCACTCCACTCTTGAATGAACTCACACGGGAAAATGCTAAAAGACAAAAACACGCCAACACCAGTGGGTGAACACGTTTCACTAAGCGATCGCTCCATACCTGACCTCTCAGTCCTCAGCCTCAAAGGAAACTTGCAGAAAACTTTCAAAAGACGAGCCTGGGAGCTTAAATCCAGAACTCTGCTGGACACGGAAATCATGGACTGACCAGAGACACTGGCTTTATGGCTTATTACAATGATCTGTAACCCACTAAATGCCTCTTCTTTCACCCCCTTCCCGCTACAACTGGAGGGGTGTTAACTGGTCACTTCCCTTAAACGGTCCCTTGAAATATGTGTTAACTACTTACCCTAAGCAGTCTGTTCCACCTTGTATTTAGCTGACCTGAAGAGCTCTGTGTAAGCTCGGAAGCTTGTCTCTCTCACCAACAGAAGTTGGCCCACTAAAAGAACTCACCTCCCACAGCGTGTCTCTATAAGTTTCCAGACACTGTCTCTGTGTACGCTGCCAAAAGTCTTCTGGAAAGCTATAAAACATATCAGGAGGGGCTTCCCTCCCCCACTTCGTTCTGCACCATCTCTGAGAACAGCAATACAGCCTGAATCAGACCTCAGAGGTCTGAAACCCGCGTGGTCCTCTGTGGTGCAGGTCTGTCCGTTTGCTGACATGGCCCAGGATACTGTTGTACGCAGTTTCCCCGGGTGCTGATGATAACGTCGCCCCTCTCCAACCATGGCTCTGGGTAAGTTCTTCGACAATTTTACAAGAAGGCCTCTCTTGTGCTGGGTTGGGTTCTTCATTCGGGGGTGGGGAAGCCGCCCTCTCGTAATGGCACTTTCTGGCCCGAGAATCTATGAATCTTCTACCCAACCACTAACCACTAAGGACAATCTGGAGGGCTGTTTTGTCACATGCCTCTCTCCAGAGATGTTACCATTTCCCGCTGCTCTCCCATTGCCAAGCGTACTGATGGCTTTTCTAACTTCTTCCATTTATTGTAATATCTCCTAGATCAGTATCAACCTCTCACGGTAGGTCTTCGTTTTGTGTTTCTGTTGGTTTCCTTGGTCTTGGTCTATTTCAAACAGCCAAAAAACGTTCCACCCATTTTCTCCTTTGTTCTTCTTCTCTCCTGCAAAGGGTCAGTTGCAAATCTAAAACACACTGGGTCAAAAAGCAAGCCACTCAATCGGAGGGTCTTATCAAATAATAGGACACATTCCACAGGTATAAGATGGTAAGGATATTCGCTTTATTTTAAGAAGACAGATTTTGCCAGAAGCAGAAGGGAGTGTAGGGCTTGGGGGGATTTTGGGGGGAAAGACGTTTCCAGGTGGGCTCTTTCCCTGTTATTTTTGTTAGACACTTGGTGGTGGCAGCAATAAAGTCCAGGGGCAAAAAGTAAAATAGTTTGTACCTTGGAGAAGTTTTAACCTCAGCTGGTAAAAATAAGCTTAGGAGGTTTTCATGCAGGTCCCCACATCTGTACCCCAGAGTTCAGAGTGACAGGGGATGGATCACTGGATGACTACCTGTTCTGTTCATTCCCTCTGGGGCACCTGGCACTGGCCATGGTCAGAAGATGGGAGGCTGGGCTAGATGGACCTTTGGTCTGACCCAGTCTGGCCGTTCTTATGTTCTAAGACACTGATGTTTGCTAAACAGTCCTGGTTTTGTAAAAGAATGTGATTCAGAACATTTCAAAAACTAGGAATGTTTGCGCTGAGTTCTCAGAGCTATCAACCAAGTGTGACGGGGCAAGGCCAGATGGCTATGGAAAAGTAGTGGGAGATAGATATATTAGCTCCAGGCCAAACAAATCCCTGGTACCAGGATAAGTGAAATGGCAGTTGCTCCAGGTCAGTTAAGACACCTGGGGCCAATTAAGAACTTTCCAGAAGGCAGGGAGAAGGCTAGGTTGATTGGGACACCTGAAGCCAATCAGGGGCTGGATGAAACTAGTTCAAAGCCTGCCGGTTAGTCAGGTGGGGGTGCATGTCAGGAGCTGTGGGAGGAAGCTGCGCTGTTGGAGAGGCTGAGTAGTACACACCATATCAGGCACAAGGAAGGAGGCCCTGAGGTAAGGGTGAAGTGGAGCTTGAGGAAGTGAGGGCTGCTGTGGGGGAAGTAGCCCAGGGAAGTAGCCCAGTACATGTCATGTTTCTAAAAGGTCAGCTACCATAGCTGTTACTATTAGGGTCCCTGGGCTGGAGCCCGGAGAAGACAGTGGGCCCGGGCTCCCCCCGCACCTTTGCCCCCTGATTAATCACTGAGACTGGGAGACAACAGGGACTGTGCAAGGAAGGATAACTTCTCCTCACCTCCCTCACTGGCTTATGATGAAAATGGCTCAGTAGACTGTGACCCTTGTCTCTAGAGAGAGAAGGGTTACGGGGAGGGTCACAGTGAGCCTCTGAGGCTAGTGAAATCCGCCAGGAAACGCGGGACCCACGGAGGCAAGGACAAAGCTTTGTCACACAAGTAATAAATGTGGGCCCACCTCTTTGCAAAGAAAAATCTTATTCAAACCCATTTCAATTCTAGAAATCTCCCGATTGAAACTGATTTCCTTTGCAACCGCACTCAAGTCTTCATTCTTTAAAGGCAGCAAACATTTATGGTGGGAAAAGTCTCTCAGAACACATTGGTTACTTTCAGCTCACATTTTGGTTGTCTTTCTCAAATGCTTTAAGGTGGCACCAAATCATAGGCGCCGACTTCTGCTGGCGCAGGGAGGTACTCAACCCCTCTACCCCCCGGCCCCACCCTGACACCACCCCTGCTCTGCCCCCATTCCAATCCCTTCCCCAAATCCCCACCCTGCCCCCGCCTCCTCCCCTGAGTGCACCGCGTTCCCACTTCTCCCCCCTCCCTCCTGGAGCTTGTTATGCTGCGAAACAGCTGTTTTGCGGCGACAAGTGCTGGGAGGTAGGCGGAGAAGCGGGAATGCAGCATACTCAGGGGAGGAGGTGAGGTGGGGCGGGGTACTAATTTTCCTCCATGGGTGCTCCAGCCCCAGAGCACCCACGGAGTCAGCACCTTAAAATGTAGATTTGTTTATTTTGTATAGTGGTATATGTTGTATCCAAATGCAAGCCCTTGTATCATAAATGTCCATTATTGTTGTTATATGAAAAGGATAATGTTCTGGATACAAATATAGGAAGTTTTTTTTCAGTGCTATAAAACAAATTACTAACCACAGAATCGTAGAAATGTGGGGCTAGAAGGAACCTTCAAGAGGTCACCGAGCAAGCCAAGTAAACCGAGACCATCCCAGATGGGTGTTTGTCCAACCTGTTTTTAAAAACCTCCCTTGGAAGCCAACTCTGGAGCTCAACTACCCTGATAGTCAGAAAGTTGTTGCTATTATGTAACCCAAATTTCCCTCGTAAGAAGCCATTTAAGTACCGAAGAGTTATATTAACTGGGAATTAACTAACTACAGACAGCACGCAAGCAAACCCTCAGCAAACCCCGGAATACGAACTTGTCTCCAAAACCTGGTATAAAAATCAAGAATGTTTTAGTTGTTTAAGCTCATGGCTTCGGGAGAGGGATTGAATGTGAAAAGACTGTTGTGAGAATTGAAAAGGACAGGGCACTTGGGCTCTCTGAAAGCTGGATTTCATTTCCCGTTGAGACAGAAGGAACCACTCAGGCAAGGAACCAAACAAAAAGAAGAAGGTGAACTCCAGCTTGAAAAGGTTATCTGGGATCTTCCTGCTGCACAAAGAGCAACGAATGTGTGCTGTGCCCTTGGTGAACAAACTGCATTATTCAGGAGCTGAAGGTGTCAACCTCGCTAGCACGAGGTAAAAGTGACAACCAACAACTCTGAATCTCAACAAGCCTGAAATTCCCAGCTCCCTAGACTCTAAGGCCAGAAGAAAACCCTGCAATCACATAGTCTGACCTCCTGCAGAGGACAGGCCAGAGACCTGCCCCGCAATAATTCCTACAGCGGATCTCTGAGAAGAAAATCCAATCTTGAGTTAAACATTATCAGTGTTGGAGAATCCACCGTGACCCTTGGCCAGTGGTTCAATGGTTAGTTACCCTCTCCATTAAAAATTTACACAGTATTTCCAACCTGAATTTGTCCAACCATTGGATGGGGTTACACCTTTCTCTGCTAGACTGAAGAGCCCATTGTTAAATATTTGTTCCCCATTTAGGTAGTTACAGACTGGAATCAGGTCACCCCTGAAACTTCTCTCTGTTAAGCTGAATAGACGGAGCTCCTTGAGTATCTCACTATACGGCAGGTTTCTAATCCTTGAATCATTCTCGTGGCTCTTCTCTGACCCCTCTCCAATTTAGCACCATCCTTCCTGAATGGTGGGCACCAGAACTGGACACAGGATTCCTGCAGTGGTTACACCAGTGCCCAATATAGAGGTAAAATAACCTCTCTACCCCTACTCCAGATTCCCCTGTTGATACAGCCCAAGATCTCATTGGCCTTTTGGCCACAGCATTGCACTGGGAGCTTGTGTTCAGCTGATTTTCCACCATGATCCCCAAACCTTTTTCAGAGTCCCTGCCCCCCAGGATAGAGCCCCCATCCTGTAAGTGCGGCCGACATGCTTTGTCCCGAGATGGGAGCATACATTTACAAGTTTGTGCTCCTGATCTCATGGAAATAGGAAGGAAAAGAGCACTTAAGAACTCTGAAGTGTGCAAGCCATGCACGCCCATCGTCTGCTCAAACTGTATGCGCTCATCGGCAGGTCCTGTTTACAAGCAAACTACAACCGACAGGTAAGAAGAACACAAAAGAGTCAAGAAGAAGCCAACACAAGGAACAACCCTTCTCCCCCAAGACTTTAGCATTGGAGAGAGGAAGTTCACTGCCGTTGCAGCCGATTTTGTGCCATGCTCTGTTAGCTTGGGCGACACATGCCTGTTGTTCTGTGTGTGTGTGCATGTACTGTGTATGCCTTGTGCGTGTATTGTGTTATTTTCTGTGTGTTTAGCTTTTTGTGTACTGTGAATGTTTTATGCATATTGTAGATGTTTGGTGTCATTTTGTTTAGTTGTTGTGTGTGCATGTTGTGTGTTTGTGCATGTATTGTGTTATTTTCTGTGTGTTTAGCTTTTTGTGTACAGTGAATTTTTATTGTGTTGTTTTCTGTTTCTGCATATTGGGAGATGAAAACACGGTTGTATCTGAAATGACTAAGCCGTTGACCTGTTAATCATCAGATGGTTAGAACCTGGAAAGAGGGCAGGGGCTAAAAACTGGTTCACAGAGAAATAGTGGGTTTAATTGGATTTACAATTCTTAATATTTGTAATTGGCCTGTCTCAAAACACCTCCTTAAATGGCTTCTCACTGTGCCCAATTATTAACTGTCTGGGTTATTCAGTAATAACCTGCAGGCTCCAGAATTTGGTAAACAACATTCATTTGCTCAATCGGAAACAGTTTTTAGGTATCTAAGAAGCAGTCTTGGCAGAATTCAGTTCATGCTGACAGACAATATCGCTGTTTATTTGAGTTTTCTCACGTTACATTTTCACAGTTGCAGGAAACGATGGGGCTTTAAGCCTTGTTTTCAATGTTTATCAATGTTAACGTTCACAGTTGTGCAAACGAACGGGCGACCAGACGATAATTATTGACGCTGAGATTCAAAAAGTGAAACCTGTAGAGCCATTAAAGCACAAACGGTCTCCCCGTCACAGGCCCACAAGCGCACGGCATGAAATCCAGCACGGCTCAGTTCGCAAGCAGCTGTGTCTTACCTTGCCCGCCCGTGAGTGTGGCTGATCACAGGTGGAGAGCTTTGTCCGGGGCTTGGGGTGTGTGGCGAAATGGACGTTTACCGACCGATCAAATCTGATCCTGCCAGGCCGGCGGGCGAGAGGCTCCGAATGGAGTCACAAGAATTTGTGGAAATAACAGACTTTGGTCTCAGCGTCCCAAGAGAAAAAGTGTCACCCGCCCAGCCAGGCACAAGCTCTGCTCGATGCACCCCACCACAAGTCAACCGGAAGAGACCGTGACCGAGCTCACCCAACCCATCCCTTTGGGCCCGGCCACTCGTCTTTGGTTTCTTCTTCTTCCTTTAGTAATAAAAGAGCTGGGGTTTCGAACTGGGGGGAGTTGATGGGGCCATGAGCAGGGGTGCCCCCGAAGAGAAGGAAGAGACGCCTTGGACTTGGCAGGCAGAGAAACAAACAGTCACAGCCGGAAAACCATGTCGGCTTCCCCAGGCCGAAAAGAAAGATTGTTCGTCATTTATCAAATACAATTCCTCAGCATCCAACAATTTAAAATGACACATTTCAACCACACCCATCTATCTACGTATCTACCCCCATCCACCTTCTCTGTCTATCCATCCTCATCCACCCCCATCTATCTATCCCCACCCACCCCCTCTATCTGTCCATCCCCATCCACCCCCTCTATCTATCCTCATCCACCCCATCTATCCATCCTCATCCACCCCCTCTATCTATCCTCATCCACCCCCTCTATTTATCCATCCCCACCCACCCCCTCTATCTATCTATGTATCTACCCCCATCCACCTTCTCTGTCTATCCATCCCCATCCACCCCCTCTATCTATTTATCCATCCTCATCTATCTCTCCCCACCCACCCCCTCTATCTAATCTATCTATTTATCCATCCCCATCCACCCTCTCTATCTAGCTATGTATCTACCCCCATCCACCCCCTCTATCTATCTATTCCCACACACACTATCTATCTATCCATCCCCACCCACCCCCTCTATCATATTTGGGGTCGGGAAGGAATTTTCCTCCAGGGCAGATTGGAAGAGGCCCTGGGGGTTTTCACCTTCCTCTGCAGCGTGGGGCACGGGTCACTTGCTGGAGGAGTCTCTGCTCCTTGAACTCTTTGAACCAGGATTTGAGGACTTCAGTAGCTCAGACACAGGTGAGAGGTTTATCGCAGGAGCGGGTGGGTGAGGTTCTGTGGCCTGTGTCCTGCAGGAGGCCGGACTAGACCATCATGATGGTCCCATCTGACCTTAGTGTCTATGAATCTACCCCCACCCCCCGGTATCTAAGTGTCTGTCTGACACCTCAGCCCTCCTGGGCGCTCAGACCCCACCAGTGACCCCAGTCCGCCCCCGGCTCCCCTGTTCAAGGCCGCCCCATGTGGCCTCGGCCGGGCCCGTTTCCCCGCCAGGGGGCGCCCCGGTCCCGTCCTGGGCTCTGCTCGATCCGCTTTCGCTTTCGGCGCCCGTCAGTCAGTCTGTCCGTCCGCCCCGGGACCCCGCCGGGCCGGGGGGCCGCGCGCAGCCCGCGGGGGGCGGGGGAAGTGGAGGGAGCCCCCGGGGGGCGAAGGGGCTGTCCAGAGTATGTGGGGGGGAAGGGTGCTGGGGGGCAGCCCCCGGGGGGCGAAGGGGCTGTCCAGAGTATGTGGGGGGGAAGGGTGCTGGGGCGGCGGAGAAGTGGGGGGAGCCCCCGGGGGGCGAAGGGGCTGTCCGGGGTATGTGGGGGGGAAGGGTGCTGGGGGGCGAGGGGAGTGGGGGGCAGCCCCCGGGGGGCGAAGGGGCTGTCCAGAGTATGTGGGGGGGAAGGGTGCTGGGGGGCGAAGGGAGTGGGGGGCAGCCCCCGGGGGGCGAAGGGGCTGTCCGGGGTATGTGGGGGGGAAGGGTGCTGGGGGGCGAGGGGAGTGGGGGGCAGCCCCCGGGCGGGGGCGCTGCAGGAAGCGACCCAGGGGCTCAGGCCCGCCTGGCAGCGAAGGGGAAAAGTTTTCTGAAAGCGACATTTTGTGGGGGCGGGGCGAGGGGGGGCTCCATGGGGCGGGGGAAGAGGCGGGGGGGCCTGCCGGGAGCTGGGAGGAGCGGAACACAGTCCCCGTGGGGTGGGGTGAGCACAGCCCCGCCCGCCCCGGCCCCCTCTGACGCTCGCTCTCCTTTCCCAGGGGGCAGAGGCCGGCCGTGGGGCAGAGGCCGGAGGCGGCATGTGGGGGAGGCGGGCGGGGGCCAGGATCTGCCGTCCCGTGTGGGAGTCGCGGCGGGCGATGGGCACCGCCGGGGCGCGCCGGGGGCTCCTGGGCGACAAGGTGGCTCTTGTGACGGCTTCTACCGAGGGGTGAGTGACCCCCCCCAGCCCCACCGGTGCCCCTCACTCCCGCCCCCAGCCCCCTGGGATCCTGCCCAGCGCCCCTCACTCCCCTCCCGCACCCCCTGGGATCCCCCCACATCCTGCTGGTGTCCCTCACTCCCGCCCCGCAGCCCCCTGGGATCCCCCCCAGCCCCACCGGTGCCCCTCACTCCCGACCCGCAGCCCCCTGGGATCCTGCCCAGCCCCACCAGTGCCCCTCACTCCCGACCCGCAGCCCCCTGGGATCCTGCCCAGCCCCACCGGTGCCCCTCACTCCTGACCCGCACCCCCTGGGATCCCCCCACATCCTGCTGGTGTCCCTCACTCATGCCCCGCAGCCCCCTGGGATCCTCCCCAGCCCCACCGGTGCCCCTCACTCCTGACCCGCAGCCCCCTGGGATCCCCCCCAGCGCTCCTCACTCCCGTCCCGCACCCCCTGGGATCCCCCCACATCCTGCTGGTGTCCCTCACTCACGCCCCACAGCCCCCTGGGATCCTCCCCAGCCCCACCGGTGCCCCTCACTCCCGACCCGCAGCCCCCTGGGATCCCCCCCAGCGCCCCTCACTCCCGTCCCGCACCCCCTGGGATCCCCCCACATCCTGCTGGTGTCCCTCACTCACGCCCCACAGCCCCCTGGGATCCTCCCCAGCCCCACCGGTGCCCCTCACTCCCGACCCGCAGCCCCCTGGGATCCCCCCCAGCGCCCCTCACTCACGCCCCGCAGCCCCCTGGGATCCTCCCCAGCCCCACCGGTGCCCCTCACTCCCGCCCCGCAGTCCCCTGGGATCCCCCCCAGCCCCATCAGTGCCCCTCACTCCCGACCCCGCTCTCCCCCCAGGATCGGGTTCGCTGTCGCCCGGCGCCTGGCACAGGATGGGGCCCACGTGGTGCTAAGCAGCAGGAAGCAGAGTAATGTGGATCGAGCCGTGGCCGAGCTCCAAGCCCAGAACCTCAGCGTGTCCGGCACCGTGTGTCATGTGGGCATCGCCGAGGATCGGGACCGCCTGGTAGCCACGGTGAGCCCGGACGCCTGGGTTCTGTCCCCAGCTCTAGGAATGGGAGTGGGGGCTAGTGGTTAGAGCGGGGGGGCAGGGCTGGTAGCCAGGACTCCTGGGTTCTCTCCCGGGCCCTGGGAAGGCAGCGCCCGGCACAGTGGGGCGCCGATCGCGGTCAGTAACCAGCCCCGCCGCCCTCCCCGTCTCATCTCTCCAGGCCCTGGAGCGTCACGGGGGTATCGACATCCTGGTCTCCAATGCAGCCGTGAACCCGTTCTTCGGCAGCACGCTCGATGCCAGCGAGGACGTGTGGAACAAGGTGGGGGTAGGGGGAGAGCAGGGGTTGGGGGGCAGAGAGACTAGGGGATGTAGTGGGAGCTGGGGACAGCTGGGGGTCAGAGGGGTGGGAGGGAAGGTGGGGGTCAGAGGGGAGGGGCACTGGATGAGAGGAGGCAGCTGGGGGGCAGATGGGGTGGAGAGGGGAAGGGGCCCTGGGTGTAGCTGGGGGGCAGAGGGGGGAGGGGGAGAGAAGATGGGGGTCAGAGGGGTGGGGGAGTGGCACTGGATGAGAGGGGGCAGCTTGGGGGGCAGACGGGGTGGAGAGGGGAAAGGGCCCTGGGTGTAGCTGGGGGGCAGGGGGGAGGGCATCTGGGGCATGGTGGGGGACAGACCCCAGACCCCCCTGACCCCACCCTTCAGATCTTGCAGATCAATGTGACGGCAACAGCCCTGCTGGTCGGCCTGGTCGCGCCCCACATGGAGAAACGGGGGTGAGTGGGGAAGGCTGGGGGGAGGGGGGGAAATGGAGAGAGGGGAGACGAAGGGGAGGGGACCCTGGGGGGACACATGGGGAGATGGGGGAGGGGGGAGCCCGGGGGAAGGGGGAATGGATGAGGGGCGAGGGGATGAGAGGGGGAGGGGGGACAAGGAAGAAGGGAGCCCAGGGAGAGGGGGACACATGGGGGAGGGGCGATGAGGGGGGACGAGGAGGTGGGGAGCCCAGGGGGCAGCAGGTCTCTCGTCTCTGGCTCATTCCCTCTCTCTGCGCAGGGGCGGCTCCATCGTCCTCGTCTCCTCCATCGCCGGCTTCTCCCCCTTCCCGGTGAGATGCCCCCGGCCCTGGAGCGGGGGGAAGGGGGTGGAGGGGGGGTGGCTGGCCGGGGGGAGGGCAAGGCGGGGAGCAGGGGCGGTTGCTCTGGGGCTGGGCAGGGGGTAGCTGGTGGGGCCGGGGCGGGTGGCAGGTGGGAGAGGGGCTGGCTATTGGGTCAGAGAGGCAGGGGGTGGCCGGTGGGGGGGCACGGGGGGTAGGGCTGGCTGTGCTAACCCCCCCCCCCCCCCCGCCCCCAGGCTCTGGGCCCGTACAGCGTCAGTAAAACGGCCCTGCTGGGGCTCACCAAGGCCCTGGCCCCCGAGCTCGGCGCCCGCAACATCCGCATCAACTGCCTGGCACCGGGGATCGTCCAGACCAAGTTCAGCTCGGCCGTGAGTGCGGGGCGGGGCCTCCGCTGGGGGGGGCACTGCTGGGGGCGGGGCCTCCGCTGGGGGGCACGGCAGTGACCCCTAACTCTGGTTTTTCTTCCAGCTGTGGAAGGACGAGTCCGTAAAGGAGAAAATGATGGAGAACCTGAGAGTGCAAAGGTACCAATGTCCTCCAGCCCCCTGCGCACCCCTCCCCTCATCCCCCCCATCCATCCCCCCCACCCCCTTACACACGCCTCTATCCATCCATCCACCCCCCCCTCAGTCCCCACCCCCGCCCCGGGCTAACCCTGTCTCTTCTCCCCAGGTTGGGGGTCCCGTCTGACTGCGCCGGGATCGTCTCCTTCCTGTGCTCCCCCGACGCCAGCTACATCAGCGGGGAGACCGTGGTGGTGGGCGGGGGCGCCCCCTCCCGCCTCTGAGCCCCCAGAACCCAGATGACCTGATGGATGGACGGGTGGGCCCTGATTGGCTTGACCCCAAATTGGGAGACTGGTGTGGGCTGATGGCTATTGAGGTGCACTCCTCAGGGGAGGGGGGTCTGGGAGAGAAGCAGGTTTGAGTGGCAGGAATTGTTGGTGGCACTATAGGGAAGTGGGGGAGCAAGATTTGGGGGGGCTGGGGACAGCCAGTGGATCAGCTTTTGGGGGGCAGGGCGCTGGGGTGACCTGTATGGGGGGGGTCTCCTTTGGGGAGAGAGAAGCAGGGCAGTTTTGGGGATGGAGGCAGGAAGGGGGGCCCAAGGGGTAAATGGCGGGCAGGGAGTGAGCATGAGGGAATTATTGAGGTACACATCTGGGAGGAGGGGTGGGGCAGGGAGGAGAAGGGGAGATTTAGGCAGGCTGTGGTGGTGGATTTTGGGGTTGGCCCCCCCATTTGGGGAGGGGGGCTGAGTATTGGGGGGCACGGGGATCCCGTGCCATTTCCCCCCTTCCCCATCTTTCTGGCTTCTAGCCACCTGCCAAAGACTTGATAAATTATCAGTGCATCCTCTGTCTGCATCCTTCTTTTGTGGGGAGGGGCAGGGGTCTCTAACGCAGGGGGTCTCTATCAGGGCTGCAGGGGGAAGGGATGGAAGGGGAAAAGGCGGGGGGGGGCCTTTAAGGGGGTGGAGGGGGCAGGGGGCTATAATAGGTGTATAGAAGGGGCGGGGGCTAACTGGAGTCCCGCCCTCCCAGGTTACGTCCCCACCCTGTTCCCGCAAAGGGGGGCTGTTTTGCAGAGTGCCCCCCCCCGCCACACACACTCCTCCTCCCCCTCCTTCCACCTTCTCTCTCCGCCTGCACAAAGCTCTTGAATTGTTGTGTTGCCAACTCAAGCCAACGGTGCCACCATGTCGCCTCCGGGGCCCAGGAACGACGCTGGCGTTTTCGTGACCCTTCTGTGGGGGTCCCGCTGGGGCGCTCCGGGAGAGCCTGGGGCACGTGCCGGCGTGACGCCGACTCGCTCCAGCAGCTCCCGGGCACGGCTGAGGGCCGCACGTAGCCGGCAGAGGACGGGAGCGGCCGTTTGACCCAAGGCGGGCTGGTTCATTGCCTTAGTGGTTATTCATTCGGCGCCGAATTTCAGCACCAACGCTTGGGCCAAATGGGAAATGCAACGGGTTTCCTTTCGCCTCGGTTGGGCCCGCGTAGCAAAATTCTTCCTCCAGCTACAGCTGAGGCCTGGGAAAATCAAAATAGGCCAGCGTCTACCGATAGGAAGGAAGACCCCGTATGTTTCATCTGTATCAGGAGGTCTCCTTTTAATCACTGGCAACTACTGCTCCCTGGCTTTGGTCAACCAACTAAACGTGGAAGCCATATGGCAGCGAACATGCCGCCTTCCCTCAGAAACCCGCTGGCCTCGGCCCGGCTCAGCGTTTTCTTTCCAGGCGTGCGAATGTTGACTTTGGAGACTCTTCCAGTTGGCCGACCGCCGAGCGAGGTTACCCGTTAAAAAATGTTGTGAGATTTGTGATTGTTTTCCAGAGGCTCGTCGATAGCCACCAAGCTCGCTGGTCTCCACGCCAGCGTCGGGTCGAAAATGCAGCCAAATGAAGTCGGTGCAGCCAGCCGCCGTTTCTCCTCAGATACGTTTTTCTTGGCTCGTTGTAACGCTGCGCTCGCAGACTGACGGCCTCTTGGTCTCAGTGAGGGGTGACATTCGGCACGTCCGTCTTTAATCAACAGGCCTGTTCCAACCACGCGTCCTCTTCTATTCCACAGTTGCGCGATACTTTCTGAGCGAATAGTTTAGGGCCAACGCTTCAAAACCCGGTTGGATAAAAGGGTAGAAAAACAACAGCAAAGAATTCTCTCGTGTGTCCAGACAATGTAAGAATAAACAAACACACAAACGCCCTTGTTGCTTTCCAGGTGTTGCCAGCAAATCTCGCCAAGCGTTCAATCCCCCACGCTTTGGTTAATCTTGTTTACTGATGATTTCTGATTGTCTTGTCGGGTGCGGGGAGACGATGCCTCGTAAACTGGGCGAGAATATCTCCGCGCCAGCTCACTTTCCCCTCTGGCCTTACAAAATGAAAAACCCGCTTGGTTGGCTACCAGCCAAGGCGGCGTGTTTAGCAAAAAGACCACGGAGAAGATGACCGTTTTACCAGTGACAAAAACTCGGCGTCTGCTTGGGGCTGTTTCTTCAGATAACCGCGTCTGCGGCTGTGCCCTGATCTCTGAACTTCACGCGGTGGCAAAGCCAAGCTTGTAATCCTGTCACTGTAAAACCAGCCCCGGTTGCGGGGTTTATACCGTCCCCCGGCTTTCGCAGCTTTCTTTGCAATTGACAAGTGGAGCCGGGTTTTGGGTGTTTTGCTTTTGTGTTCTGGGCAATTCGTTTCGGCAAAGCAGTGGCTCCTCCAGGCGGCTTGAACTTGAATTTGTTTGTTGAAACCTGTTTGTATCTCCAGTGACATCCCCCCTGCAAGTCCCCTCAGTGGAAGAGTTTCATGTTACGCCCCGCATTCCTTGCAGGCCACACGTGGAACAGCTTCGTCCCGGAGAGTGGGGGAGTCCGGGCCCCGCACCCCCACTTCCTGCGATCCAGCGGGACTCTCAGCCAGCCAGCAACACGAAGGTGTATTAGCCGACAGGAACACGGTCCAAACTGGAGCTTGTAGGTACAGAAAACAGGAGCCCTCAGTCAGGTCCATCTTGGGGGCCAGGGAGCTTGGACCCTGGCCCCGGGTCTCCCTCCGTTTCCCCAACCCCCTCCTGGACTTGGGTTACGTGCTCGCACCCTGATATCCCACCACCAACGCAGACAGTCCCAGTAAAACTCCCCTGCAACATCCCCAGGCCAACCCACCCCGCTCCCTGCTCCGACGCCAGCTTTTGTCTGGTTCCTTCAGACGTTTGGAAAGGCCACAGCGGTGCCGCTTCGACATGGTTATTTCACCCAACCTCCGCCACGCGCCCCAGGACAGGCCTTGCCGTCCCGCCGCCGGCCGCCAATGGTCAGCGCTGCTCTTCTGCGTGCACCGTTGGGATGAGTAGAAACCGCCTGGCAGCGACGGCCCGCGAAGGTTTGAAATGAACAGGGAGGAGTTGGGGTCGGGCGGTCTGGGGGCTATTTCTTCAGGTGACCGTGTGGAGTGGTGGGGATCTGCTGCTTCGTGGGGTTAGAAAAGGATCCCGTCAGGGCAGAGAGGGACCTCGGTTGCCCAGCGCTGGTTCCTTGTGGCGTATTTAGCTCCGGTATGAGTGTGCGTTATTTCTAACCAAACAATTGTTTTCGCTGCACCAGGTCACCGCTTCGGATAACCCGGGTAAGCGCTGGGAGGACTGCATTCCTCCCCAAATCTCCGTGCTGTCCGAAGGGGGTCCAGTTCACCGGTGGCACAGAGTTTCAATTCAAAGGTCTCCTTACAGCAAAAGTCAAGAGTTGTGAGTTTCCAGGAGCCGTACACGGCTCTAAGAATACTTTCCTTTAAGGAGAGGGGTATAGAGATTAAACGGGACTTTCCCGGCTACCATGGTTCACGGCCATGCCTCAGGGTAATTTCACTCTGGCCCAAACCAAAAAAGAAATACGGATGTTTGCTAAATTTACGTAAACGTGGCACATACACGTACACCCATGGGCCTTTCGGTTTGTGGGTTAAAAGTTGGTTTGTTCGCTTAAACGTCCGCTCCCTTCCCAGAGCAGGGTTTCTCTCGCCTCGGCTGCTCCCTCTCACGCTGCATCTCGGTTTTCTCGAAAAGAAAGACGCGAGTCTGGCCCTCAGGCTTCAAAATATCCGAAATGGACGACCCCCGTTTTCTCTAAAACCGAACGCTGAAAAGCAGAACGCTTCTTGTTTCTGAACCCTAATATTGAATCCTTTTATGTCGAAACATGCCCAGGGCTGGCATTATTCTAAACTCTCATCTTAACACCCTTATTTCGAAACGGGCTTCCCCCGTAGTTCCCTAAAAACACCGGACGTTTAATCCTTTGGTTTAGAAAGAAGCAAGCGCACATTTGTTGTCACAACAGCACTTTTAAAACCCTCTCTTCTGGTACGTTCCAGTCTTGATCTGCCTTATTCTCCACACGATCCAAAAATGCCCCCAAGCCTCTTTTCTCTGAAACCCTTTTCTTTGAGCCTTCGTGTGTGAACACGACGACACACGCACGGACACACACAGACACACCAGGACACACTCACAGACACACCAGGACACACAGACACACACAGACAGGCACGCACAGACACACCAGGACACACTCACAGACACAAAGACACACTCACAAAGACACGCACAGACACACCAGGACACACTCACAGACACACAGACACACAAAGACACGCACAGACAGGCACGCACAGACACACACAGACGCACACAAAGACACAAACAGACAGGCACGCACAGACACACACAGACGCACACAAAGACACACACAGACAGGCACGCACAGACACATGCACATGCACAAAGACACACACAAAGACGCACAAAGACACACACAGACAGGCACACGCACAAAGACACACACACAGACACAAAGACACACAAAGACACAGACGCACAAACGCACAGACACGCACACACACAGAGACACGCAGACACACAAAGACGCGCAGACACACAAAGACACACACAGACACGCACACACACAGAGACACACACAGACACACAAACAGCCCTCAGGTTTCCTATGAACATTTAAAATAGGTTTTTCCCCACTGGCCAAAGCAGGTCCAACTATGAGCCCAGGGGTGGGACATAACCCAAAAAGAGGGGGGGGGACACTTGACTACTGAGGCCCGTATATCCCTGGCAGAGGCCGGAGGCGGCGTGTGGGGCAGGCGGGCGGGGGCCAGGATCTGCCGTCCCGTGCGGGGGTCGCTGCAGGTGATGGGCACGGCCGGGGCGTGCTGGGGGCTCCTGGCCGACAAGGTGGTTTTTGTGATGGCACCTACCGAGGGGTGAGTGACCCCCCCAAGCCAACTGGTGCCCCTCACTCGCGACCAGCAGCCCCTTCCTAGACCAGCCCTGCCCCCCCAGCTCTGCCGGTGCCCCTCACTCCCGACCCCCCTGATCGCCACAGTGAGCCCAGATGCCTGGGTCCCATCCCCAGTGCTGGGAGGGGAGTAGGGGCTAGTGCTTAGCACAGGGGGGTTGGGAGCCAGGACTCCTGGGTTCTATCCTGGGTGGGGAGTGGGTAGTAGTTAGAGTGGGGGTGGGGCCTGGGAGCCAGGACTCCTGGGTTCTCTGCCAGGCTCTGGGAGGGAAGTGGGGGCTAGTGGTTAGAACAGGGGGCTGGGAGCCAGGACTCCTCGGTTCTCTCCCCGGCCCTGGGAGGGCAGCGCCCAGCACAGTGGGGCGCCAATCGCGGTCGGTAACCAGCCCCCTCACGTCTCGTCTCTCCAGGCCCTGGTCTCCAATGCGGCCGTGAAGCCGTTCTTCGGCAGCATGCTCGATGCCAGCGAGGACGTGTGGAACAAGGTGGGGGTGGAGGTGGGGGTAGGGGCAGAGCAGAGAGCAGGGGTTGGTGGGGAAGGGGGAGTTGCGGGACGGAGGGGGGCTGGGATCGGAGGAGGAGGTGGGGTGAGGTGGGCTCTGTGGGAGTGGGTGGAGGGACGAGGAGGTGGGAGTAGAAATGGGGGTTTGCGGAGAGGACGTGGGGGTCAGAGGGGTGGGGGGAGGGGGGCAGAGGGGGAGCGTGCCATTCCCCGGGGGACCATCTGGACCATGGAACAGCCATGCCCGCCCCCCCCTGCTCCCAGGGTTTTCACGAACTGCTTAAAGTCAAACAGTTAAACCAGCCCATTCACTAGAGAACAGAAGATTTTTAAGCGAATTTTAAGCACCAAGGTTGGAGCTGGCTAGACTTGAAATAAAAGTTAAATCCGCAGGCTAGTTCCTCGACGTGAGCAACGCCAGCAGGCTGAAAGCGGAACGGTTTCTCTCAGCCAAATGCTTTCAGCACTCGGGAAATTTCCAGGTGAGGACCGTTCCCCCCAGAACCGCAGCGTGATGCAGTAACAACGGGACAGCAGACTCGTAGAACTTCCTGCACCATTTTGCTACACGTCGTTCAACAGGACACTGATACTCAGCAAATTATGATTTTTCAGAGGGTAACCTCCCAAGGCATACTTCGTAGAGGATTTATCATAGCCCTATAAAAGTGGTGACCATGGGGTACAGGGAGTCCCGGGGAGGAGAGGGGGAAATGCAACTGGGGGGCAGAGTGTGGGGCTTGAGGGAGTCTGGGGGTGTGTGGGGAGAAGCAGGACCCTTCCTGAACCCCGACTCCCCTTTCAGATCCTGCAGGTGAATGGGACATCACTGACACTGCTAGTCAGCCTGGTCTTGCCCCCCACGCAGAGAAACAGGCTTGAGTGGGGGGGGGGCGACATGAGGGGGCAGCAGGTCTCTCGTCTCTGGCTCATTCCCTCTCTCCGCTCAGGGGCGGCTCCATCATCCTCGTCTCCTCCATCGCCGGGTTCTCCCCCTTCCCGGTGAGATGCCCCGGCCCGCCCACGGAAGGAGCAAGGGAGGGAGGGAGGGGAGTGTCTGGGGGGATGGTTGGCTGGTGGGCAGATGGAGGGGGCTGGTGGGGTGGGTAGGCGGAGTGGAGAGGTGGCAGTGGGTGGTCAGAGGTGGCAAGGGGGGGCTGGCGGGGGGTAGGTGGGCGGAGGGGTGGGCCAGGGCGGGCACGGGGGGTAGGGCTGGCTGTGCAGACCCCCCCCCCCAGGCTCTGGGCCCGTACAGCGTCAGTAAAACGGCCCTGCTGAGGCTCCCCAAGGCCCTGGCGCCCGAGCTCGGCGCCCGCAACATCCGCACCAACTGCCTGGCACCGGGGATCGTCCAGACCAAGTTCAGCTCGGCCGTCAGTGCGGGGCGGGGCCAAAGCTGGGGGGGCACTGCTGGGGGCGGGGCCCCTGCTGGGGGCGGGGCCGCACCTGGGGGGCAGGGCAGTGACCCCCAACTCTGATTTTTCTTCCAGTTGTGGAAGGACGAGGCCATAAAGGAGAAAATGTTGAAGAACCTGAGAGTTCCCCAGCCCCCCCCTTCCCCCATCCATCCATCCCCCTACACACCCCTTCCTCCCTCCCTCCCCCCTCCATCCATCCCTCCCCCCTCCATCCATCCCCTCACACACCTTCCTCCTCTCCATCCATCCCCCTGCACACCCTTCGCTCCATCCCTCCCTCTCCCTGCACACCCCTCCCTCCCCCCACGCACCCCTCCCTCCATTCCCCCCTCCATCCATCCCTCTATCCATGCCTCCATCCATCCCTCCATCCCTGTACACACCCCTCCCTCCCTCCATCCAGCCACCCACAGAATCCTAGAATCTCGGGGTGGGAAGCGACCTCAGGAGGTTCTAGTCCAACCCCTGCTCAAAGCAGGACCGATCCCCAACGAAATCATCCCAGCCAGGGCTCTGTCAAGCTGGGCCTTAAAAACCTCTAAGGAAGGAGATTCCACCCCCTCCCTAGGGAACCCAGTCCAGTGCTTCACCACCCTCCTAGTGAAATAGGGTTTCCTAATATCCCACCTAGACCTCCCCCACTGCAACTTGAGACCATTACTCCTTGTCCTGTCCTCTTCCACCACTGAGAATAGTCTAGAACCATCCTCTCTGGAACCACCTCTCAGGTAGTTGAAAGCAGCTATCAAATCCCCCCTCACTCTTCTCTTCCGCAGACTAAACAATCCCAGTTCCCTCAGCCTCTCCTCATAAGTCATCCACCCACCCTTCCATCCACCCCGATACACACCCCTCTATCCATCCATCCACCGACCGCCTTACACACCTATCCATCCATCCGTTCCCCCCGGGCTAACCCTGTCTCTTCTCCCCAGGTTGGGGGTCCCATCTGACTGCGTTGGGATCTTCTCTTTCCTGTGCTTCCCCGACACCAGCTAAATCAGCGGGGCAACGGTGGTGGTGAGCGGGGGCGCCCCCTCCCGCCTCTGAGCCCCCAGAACACAGATGGCCTGACAGATGGATGGGCTGGCCCTAGTTGGCCTGACCCCAAATGGGGAGCCTGCGGGGTCTGATGGCTCTTGGGGTACACTCCTCAGGGAAGGGGAGTCTTTGGGTCCCCTCTTGGGGGTCTGGAAGAGAAGCAGGTTTGGATGGTAGGAATTGTGGGGAAGGGCTAGAGGGAAGTAGGGGAGCAAGATTTTGGGTGGGGGTTGGAATTTGAGGTCCATGGGGGGGGCTGGAGTGAGCCAGTGGATCAGCTTTTGGGGGGTAGGGAGCTGGGGTGACCTGTATGGGGGGTCTCCTTTGGGGAGAGAAAAGCAGGGTAGTTTTGAGGCTACGGGCAGGAAGGGGGATGGGCAAGGGGTAGATGGGGGCAGGAAGTGGGCATGAGGGTATTATTGGGGTACACATCAGGGAGGAGAGGTGGGGGAAGTTTTGGGGCACAGTGGTGGGGCAAGGAGGAGAAGGGGGAGATTCTGGGGGTCTGGGAGGGTGGATTTGGGGGACACATGGCCATTTGGGGAGGGGGGCTGAGTGTTGGGGAATGGGGACCCCTGCCCTTCACCCCCCTTCCCGATCTCTCCGGAGACCAGCCACCTGCCAAAGACTTGGTAGATTGTTTCTGCGTCCTTGGTCTGCCTCTTTTGGGGGAGGTCTATAAGAGGGGGGCGGGGGGGGCGGGGGGAGGGGCAGGTGGTCTATAATGGGGGAGGGAAAGAAGGAGGACAGGGGGTCTGTAAAGGGGGGCAGGGGAGGGGACAGAGTGGGAGGGGGTCTGTAAAGAGGGGAGGGGCAGGGGGTCTGTGAAGGGGGAGGGGCCGGGCTCTATAACGGGTTGAAAAGGGGCGGGGCCTAACTAGAATCCCGCCCCCCACGTTACGTCCCCCCCGCTCCCGGAAGGGGGGGGCTGTGTTGTCGGCAGCCCCCCCCACTCCTCCTCCGCCGCCGCTGCCTTCCACCTTCCCTCCATCCCTCGCCCGGCTCAGCCTCCCGGGAGCGTCTCCCTCCATCCCAGCCCTGGCTCCTTGCCCCGCTCCGGCCGGCTTCTCTCTCCGCCGGGGGGTTTCTACCTCCCCTCCATCCCCGGCCCCCCCGGGGAGTGGCTCCTTCCCCCTCTGAGATTTCCCTCCCTCCGTTCCTGACAGTCCCTAGCCCCCCCCCCATCTCTCCATTGCTGAATTCCCCCCCTTCTGTCTCTTTCCACCCCCGAGATCTTCTCTCTCCATTTGGAAATTTCCTCCAACTCACTCCCTCCCCGAGCTGGTTCAGCTCCCTCTCCCCATTCCTCCGGCACTGCCCCCGGCCCCCCTTCAGCCCCCCTCTCAGCCCCGCTCCAACCCGCCTTCCTTTCCTGCATTTCCACGCTCCCTTCTTTCCCCTCCAGAGCATGGGCGAGATTCGTCCCCGCTCACTGCCGCCTTGGGTGTGTCTAGCCCTCTAGCCCTCTGGGCTTTTCTCCGCTCCCTCTTTCCTGGCCGCATGGATTCGCTTCCTGCTTCTCCTCTGCCTCTCAGGAAATAAATACGGAGTGAGTATCTATCTATCTATCTATCTATCTATCTATCTATCTATCTATCTATCTATCTATCCCCATTCACCCCTTCTATCTATCCATCCACCCCATCCATCCATCCATCCATCCATCCACCCCATCTACCTATCTATCCCCATCCACCCTGTCGATCTATCTATCCCCATCCACCCCATCTATCTCATCTATCTATCTATCTCCCTGCTGCCCTCTGCTGGAGGGGATGGGACCTGCCCCTTGTGTGTGTTTGCGTTGGGGGTATTTTTCAGGCTGTTTCTCTAAGTTGGGGGTCTGGTTGTTCCTCCCTCCCACCCTCGGCCAGCCACTCTCTCACCTTCTTTCGTTGTAGGTACCCCACATCATGAGGCCACTGTTGGGAGCCCTCCCTGGCCCCCCGGCTCCGTTCCACACCCCCAGCAGCTCGTTTGCTTCCTGGGAACACCCGGAGCCTCTCTGAGTCAGGGGACCGGGAGCACATCCTGACGCCTGTAGGCAGAGATTCCCAAGGCCTGCTCTATGCCTGTTGGACACTATACCTGTAGCTGGGGAACTCCTGGGCTGTAGAACACCAAGAATTCCAAGTTACAGCCTGGCAGTGCACCGTCGTAACCAGTGGCTGCAAGTCTAGAGGGCTCTGTCTGCCTGTAGCCAGAGAACCGACCACTCTCGGCCTGTAGCTGGAGAAATACACTCCCTGCTAGACACCTGTCACCAGAGAACTCCAGGACCGCTGTACGCCTGTAGCTGGAGAACTCCAGGACCGCTGTACGCCTGTAGCCGGAGAACTCTGGGATGGCTGTAGACCTGTAGCCAAGACTTCCAGGAGCACTTTACACCTGTAGTTACAGAACATAGGGATTGCCTGTCACAGAAGACCCCTGGACTTATTGTATGCCTATAGCTGGAGAAATCAAGGACTGTTGCACACCTGTAGCCAGAGAACTTCCAGCCCCCATCTGCCTGTAAGATACAGAGACTCCCAGGTCACAGCATGGCAGCACAGAGCCAGAACCAAGTCATTGCAGATTTGGAGGCCACTGTCTGCCTGTAACACATGGACTCCAGGACCATACTACATCTCTGACCAGAGAACTCCAGCAGCCACGTACAGGTGTAATCAGACAGCCTCCATACCCCCATAGCTACAGAATTATGGGCTGTAGTCTTACTGTAGGGCACCATACAGCCATAGCCAAAGCCAGATTACTGTAGGTGTTGAAGCAACCATACGCCTGTAGCCAAAGATGTCTGGGACTGCTGTATGACTGACCCCCACTATACACATGTAGGCGGAGAAGTCTGGGACTTCTGTACCACTGTAACACTGCCGTACGCCTGTAGGGGACAACTCCAGGATGTCTGTATGACCGTATCTCCATTGAATGGTTGTAGGTGGAGATGTCTGGCATTTGTGTATGACTGCAGCTGAAGTGCACACCTGTAGCCAGAGAACTCAGAGGTCGCTCTCCGACTGTAAACCCCTCCCCCTGCCCCCCACCACTACCACCATGTGCCTGTAGGTGGAGAACTCCAGGACTGGCATGCGCTGTAGCTCCACTGTCCACCTGTAGGAGGAGAACTCCTGGTTCTTCATTCACCTGTAGCTACACTACTTGCCCATAGACAGAGAAGCTGGGGATCTGCCTACGACTGTAAGGGGCAGGAAGCCAGGAGTGGCGTGCGACTGTCAGCCCGCCTGTAGGGGAAGAACTCCAGGACTGACGTACGGCTGTTAGTCCCATTGCCCGCCTGTCGGAGGAGTGGAAGTTCCCACTACAGATGCCACCCTGACCCTGCCACCTACAGCCAGCCCCGCATGGTGGGGCTGGCCCTGGCTATGAGCGCAGGGTCCTGTGGGTAGCCGGCGCCGGGAGAGGCGGGGCCTCGTTACATGCATGTCCCACGGGGGCAGGTTCGACTTTGACGATGGCGGCTGCTACGTGGGTGACTGGCAGGAGGGCCGGGCACACGGGTACGGGGTCTGCACCGGCCCTGGGGCACAGGGCGAGTACAGCGGGCAGTGGCGCCGTGGGTTCGAGTCTCTGGGTGTCTACACCTGGCCCAGCGGCAACACCTACCAGGGCCATTGGAGCCAGGGCAAGCGGGAAGGGCTGGGCGTGGAGCGCAAGAGCAAGTGGTGTTACAAGGGGGAGTGGAGCCATGGGCTGAAGGGCCGGGCTGGCGTCTGGGAGAGCCACTCCGGGGTCACCTACGAGGGCATGTGGAGGGACGGGCTCCAGGATGGCTACGGCACCGAGACCTACGCTGACGGAGGTGAGGGCAGACGGGTGCCAGCTCGGGGTGGGGGAGGGAGGGAAAGGGGGGATCTATCTGTTCAGCTGCGCGCTCCCTCCATCCAACCACGTCCATGCACAGGCCCATGCTCCATCCGCTCTCCTGCTCCGTTCTGCGCTCCATTGCTGCATTCACATTCATCCCTCCATCCATCCGCCAGCCACCCCTCCATCCCTGTGGCTCCACCCTCCCTCCCTCCGTCCATCCAGCCAGGTCCATCACCCACCCCTCTATCCCTACGGCTCCACCCTCCCTCCCTCCCTCCATCCAGCCAGGTCCATCACCCACCCCTCTCTCCCCACGGCTCCACCCTCCCTCCCTCCGTCCATCCACCCAGGTCCATCACCCACCCCTCCCTCCCTACGGCTCCACCCTCCCTCCATCCATCCAGCCAGCCAGCCAGGTCCATCACCCACCCCTCCATCCCTGCGGCTCCACCCTCCCTCCCTCCGTCCATCCATCCAGGTCCATCACCCACCCCTCTATCCCTACAGCTCCACCCTCCCTCCATCCGTCCATCCACCCAGGTCCATCACCCACCCCTCTATCCCTACGGCTCCACCCTCCCTCCATCCATCCATCCATCCACCCAGGTCCATCACCCACCCCTCTATCCCTACGGCTCCACCCTCCCTCCCTCCATCCAGCCAGCCAGCCAGCCAGGTCCATCACCCATCCCTCCATCCCTGCGGCTCCACCCTCCCTCCCTCCGTCCATCCACCCAGGTCCATCACCCACCCCTCCATCCCTGCGGCTTCACACTCCCTCCATCCGTCCATCCATCCAGGTCCATCACCCACCCCTCTATCCCTGTGGCTCCACCCTCCCTCCATCCGTCCATCCACCTAGGTCCATCACCCACCCCTCTATCCCTACGGCTCCACCCTCCCTCCCTCCCTCCATCCATCCATCCAGCCAGGTCCATCACCCACCCCTCCATCCCTGCGGCTCCACCCTCCCTCCCTCCGTCCATCCACCCAGGTCCATCACCCACCCCTCTATCCCTGCGGTTCCACCCTCCCTCCCTCCCTCTCTCTCTCTCCATCCATCCAGCCAGGTCCATCACCCACCCCTCTATCCCTGCGGCTCCACCCTCCCTCCGTCCATCCACCCAGGTCCATCACCCACCCCTCTATGCCTACGGCTCCACCCTCCCTGCCTCCGTCCATCCACCCAGGTCCATCACCCACCCCTCCAACCCTGCGGCTCCACCCTCCCTCCCTCCCTCCCTCCGTCCATCCAGCCAGGTCCATCACCCACCCCTCTATCCCTGCAGCTCCACCCTCCCTCCCTCCGTCCATCCACCCAGGTCCATCACCCACCCCTCTATCCCTGTGGCTCCACCCTCCCTCCCTCCATCCGCCCAGCCAGCCAGGTCCATCACCCACCCCTCTATCCCTACGGCTCCACCCTCCCTCCATCCATCCATCCACCCAGGTCCATCACCCACCCCTCTATCCCTGCGGCTCCACCCTCCCTCCATCCGTCCATCCACCCAGGTCCATCACCCACCCCTCTATCCCTGCGGCTCCACCCTCCCTCCATCCATCCAGCCAGCCAGGTCCATCACCCACCCCTCCATCCCTGCGGCTCCACCCTCCCTCCCTCCCTCCGTCCATCCACCCAGGTCCATCACCCACCCCTCTATCCCTACGGCTCCACCCTCCCTCCATCCGTCCATCCATCCATCCAGGTCCATCACCCACCCCTCTATCCCTACGGCTCCACCCTCCCTCCCTCCCTCCATCCATCCATCCAGCCAGGTCCATCACCCACCCCTCCATCCCTGTGGCTCCACCCTCCCTCCCTCCCTCCGTCCATCCACTCAGGTCCATCACCCACCCCTCCATCCCTGCGGCTTCACACTCCCTCCCTCCGTCCATCCAGCCAGGTCCATCACCCACCCCTCCATCCCTGCGGCTTCACACTCCCTCCCTCCGTCCATTCAGCCAGGTCCATCACCCACCCCTCCATCCCTGCGGCTTCACACTCCCTCCATCCATCCAGCCAGCCAGGTCCATCACCCACCCCTCTATCCCTGCGGCTCCACCCTCCCTCCATCCGTCCATCCACCCAGGTCCATCACCCACCCCTCTATCCCTGCGGCTCCACCCTCCCTCCCTCCGTCCATCCACCCAGGTCCATCACCCACCCCTCTATCCCTACGGCTCCACCCTCCCTCCATCCATCCAGCCAGGTCCATCACCCACCCCTCTATCCCTACGGCTCCACCCTCCCTCCATCCATCCATCCAGCCAGGTCCATCACCCACCCCTCCATCCCTGCGGCTTCACACTCCCTCCCTCCGTCCATCCAGCCAGGTCCATCACTCACCCCTCCATCCCTGCGGCTTCACACTCCCTCCATCCATCCATCCAGCCAGGTCCATCACCCACCCCTCTATCCCTGCGACTTCACACTCCCTCCCTCCGTCCATCCACCCAGGTCCATCACCCACCCCTCTATACTTGCGGCTTCACCCTCCCTCCCTCCATCCATCCATCCAGGTCCATCACCTACCCCTCTATCCCTACGGCTCCACCCTCCCTCCCTCCATCCATCCACCCAGGTCCATCACCCACCCCTCTATCCCTGTGGTTCCACCCTCCCTCCCTCCCTCTCTCTCTCTCCATCCATCCAGCCAGGTCCATCACCCACCCCTCTATCCCTGCAGTTCCAACTTTCCTCCCGCCCTCCACTTCCACATTCACTTCCTCCTTCTGTCTGCCCGGTTTCCATCCCCCTGCCGATTTGTTCTCCCCTCCTCTAACCCTGCCCCGCTCCGTGCCTCCTTTGCAGGCACCTACCAGGGCCAGTGGCAAGCCGGGAAGCGGCACGGCTACGGTGTTCGCCAGAGCGCCCCCTACCGTCAGGCTGCCTTGGTGTGCTCCCTGCGCCGCACCTCGCTGGACTCCCTCCGCAGCGACCCCGACCCCGGCGTGCCCCCTCCTCCGCTCCCGCCCCCCTCCCCTGCCACCTCCGCTGCTCCCGGGGGACAGCCCAGCCTCAGGCTCCCGCGGCGGCTTTGTGCTGGCCTTCCCCGGCGACCCGGGCTTCCCCAAGGGGGCCAAGAAGAAGACGGGGAGCTTCTTCTTCCGGCGCTCCCTGCTGCTGAGTGGCCTGCGGGTGCGCCGAGCCGAGTCCAAAGCCTCCCTGGGCAGCAAGCGGGGCTCGCTGAAGAGCGAAGCTGGGGTGAGCTCGACTGGGAGCGAAGCCACCACCCTGAGCTACGCCGAGACCGAACCCCCCGAGATGCCTTCACGGTTGGCCATCGAGGGCTCCTCCACCGAGGTGTATGCCGGGGAGTGGCGCGCTGATCGGCGCAGCGGCTACGGGGTCAGCCGGCGCTCCAATGGGCTGCGCTACGAAGGCGAGTGGCTGGGGAACCGGCGGCATGGCTACGGGCGCACCACCTACCCCGACGGCACCAAGGAAGAGGGCAAGTACAAGCTCAACCGGCTGGTGAGCGGCAAGGTCAAGAACCTCATCCCGCTCCGGCGCAGCAAGGTGAAGGAGAAGGTGGACCGGGCGGTGGAGATGGCCCGCAGGGCCGTCAGCCTGGCCAGGCAGAAGCAGGAGATGGCGGCCACCAGGTCAGCTGGCAGACGGGGGGCACTGGCGGGCCGTGGGGTGCTGGAGAGCTGGAGTATTGGGAGCGGTCAGGTGTGGGTGGGGGAGTGCAGGGGGCATCGGGGGAGGGGGACTATGGAGGGGAGCATGGGGTGGGGGACATAGGGGATGCAGGAGAATGGGGGACATGGACGAGTGGGGGATGTGGAGGCGGAGCATGGGGTGAGTTTTGGGGGGTAAGGGGGGTAGGGGATTGGGGATGTAGGAGGCTGAGGGAGGGGAGGGGAGATGTAGAGGAATGGCTGGGGGTGGGGGGCAGTGGGTGTGTGTCTCAATAACACACCCTGTTACGCTCTGGGGCTTGCAGTGGGACTGGGGTTTGAGTGGGGCTTCAGGGGTTTGGGCAGGGAGCCCTCTGGGGGTCCTGGGATTCACCCCTCAAAAACACCCCAGAACTCTGCCTTTTCTCCTGGCCACAAATCTAGACAAGGCCCAGGCTTCAGCTAGGCCTTGTAGGCCTCAGTAGGCCCAAAGCCATAATTCCTCCATCCACGCCATCTTGTCCCACAACCACCTCCCCAGCTGCCATTTTCCCTCCTGCCTGAACCTTCCCTTCCTGCCTGGGAAGGGGGACCTCAGTCCACGATGGGGAGAGCTCGTGAGCGGGGCACTGGCAGCCATCTTGAAAGTTGGCTCAAGGGATCCCCCGAGCGGGTAGACATCTTGAAACCTGGGTTAAGTGACACCGCCAAGTGGTAGCCATCCTGAAAGTTGGCTCAAGCCAACCCAACTGAGTAGCCATCTTGAAAGTTGGATCAAGTGGTCCTCAACTGGGGTAGCCATCTTGAAATCAGGTTCAAACCCGCCTCAGCTGAGCAGCCATTTTAAAGTTGACTCAAGTGACCTCCCCAACTGAGCAGCCATCTTGAAAGCTGGTTGAAATGACCATGGAACGCCAGCGTGTCCATTCTCCCAGAGGCACATGGGTTATTCTGTGAGCCGCCCGCCCTGCGGGCATGCCTGGGTGGGACGGGGGCTGGATGGGAACTAATTAACAATGGAGTCCCAGTAGGCAAATGAACCGGGAGGTCCCAGTGGCCAGCTGAGGGGCTGCAGGAGAAGTCTCATCCCTACCAGGAAGGGGGAATTCACCCTGCATTAGGGTGAGGTCAAGAGGGAGGTCAAGAGTAGCCATCTTGAAAGTTGGTTCTAATGATCCCAGTTGGGGCAGCCATCTTGAAAGTTGTCCAGTTGGTCCGGATGGAGGACAGGCTGGGGGGTTGTGTGAATGGTGTGGAGGCCTTGCTGAGACTGAGGTGTTGGAGGGGAAGGCCCTACTGCCCAAATTTGACCATACTGAGGTGCTTTCTTGGAGACTACTGGGTTTCTTGCTGGCATGGGGAAGGCAGGTGGGTGGATGGACTTGGCTGTCAGAACTTGTGTCCTTGCCCAGCACTGAAATTGAGACATTGGCTCTGCCAACAAACAGCGACGATGGCTCCTCTCTGTCTGGCTGGAGTTTGCTTTTCTCTCCTTTCCTCTGGCACTCTCCTTTCTTGTTGCTTTTCGTTAATTATTTCTTTTGCTGGCTGGCTCGTTTTCTGTCTCATTTTGTCTTGCTTTCTTTTCTTTCTTTCTTCTTTCCCCCCCCCCATTCCCTGCTCTCCCCCCCCGCCATGTTGCCATCCCCAGCGAGGGCATGGTTGGGGGCTGGGGGTGCGGAAGACAGGTTACATGGAGTGTATGCAAGGGCCTGGCAGGGGCTGCCTGGTCTCCTAGACAACCGGATGATGGCAACAGCGATTGGCTGGTGGTTGCTGTGGAAACAGTGGAGCAGCAGCATCCACTGGGCATGGACCAGGGGAGGGGGGGCTGCTGGTGGGGGAAGGGCACTTCCCCTGGCATGGAGCGGGGAGGGGGCTGGGAATTAAAGGGAGGGCATTGGGGACTGGGTGAAGTGAAGGGGCAAGTTGGGGGCTGGGGGCTGTATAGGGATGGGTGGGTGGGTGATCCTTGGGGCCAGGGTGTGTGATCAGTAACTATGGGTGGGAACAGGTGCTGGGGCCCAGGGTGGGTCTGGATGGGTGCTGGGGCTCAGGGTGGGGGTTGGGGGGGTGGGGTGACGGCAAGGGATGGTGGCTGTGGGGTAGGATGGATGGGGATGGGTGGTGGATGCTGAGGGTTAGGGTGAGGGTTTGGTTGGGTTGCACTGGGGATGGGTGCAGGATGGGTGGGCGGGGTTGGGGCAGCGCTGACCCCAGGGAGGCTCCACCCCACAGAGACCCACCCTGACCCTCTCCCCAGGGCAGCTGACGCCCGGCTGAAGGCCACGGCCGCGCTGGCCTCCGCCGAGAAGGCCGTGGAGGCGGCTCGAGTGGCCAAGATCCTGGCCCAGGATCTTCAGCCCATCTTGGATGACCCTGGTGAGTTTGGGGAGCAGGGCAGGGAAGAGGGAGCCCCTAATCCTGGTTTCAGAGTAGCAGCCGTGTTAGTCTGTATCCGCAGAAAGAACAGGAGGACTTGTGGCACCTTAGAGACTAACCAATTTATTTGAGCCTAAGCTTTTGTGGGCTAAACCCACTTCATCGGTGGCATAGAATGGAACATAGAGTAAGAAGAAATATGTATAGTTTCTAATCCTGGGTCTGCCGGGAAGCCCCCCAGCCCCCTCTCTGTTCAAGTGTGCCTGTGGGCTCCCCCATATTGCAGAAGGGGCATCCACCCCTCCCCATGATTGTATGGGGGTGATTTTGACCTGAACACCCTTTCTTACCCCATGGCACCCATTTTGTCTCTGCCTCCCAATTCTTGACCCCCACATCCCTTTTCTCCCTGCACCCCCAAACCTGGGATTCTCCTGACAGTGTCGGAGGGAGGGCTGAATTTGGGGGGGGCATTGAACCCTGTGGGAGTCTATCAACAGAAACCCACTCTTGACTCCCCTTTTATCTCTCCCCAAAAAAACCCAGAGCCACGGACCCGCCTGGACTCCGAAGGCACCGACACGGACCTCTTAGAATACGACAGCCCGGAGGTCTATGAAAATGGGGTCACCCCATCAGACATGACCCCAGACCCCAGCTACCCGCCCACCCCACTGCAGCCCTGGAGGGGAGACCCCCATCGGACTTGGCACCCTCTGGAGAATGGGGGACTCCCTCGAGTGCCCCCTGCGGATGCATCAGACCCTGAGGATGAGTGGGGGTGCCGGAGGTTCCCTGCCCGGACACCGGGGTTCCCACCCGAGGAACTGTGGGAGGGGGACGAGGAGGAGGGGGATCCGGGGCGCCCCCTGGTGGGCACCCCTCCCAGCGGCAGCTCTGGAAGCCTCCGGGAGGAAGATGAGGAAGAGGACTACGAGGAAGAGCTCCACCAGCTGGATATTGGGGAGCCCCAGGCGGGGTCAGAGGTGGCAGGACCCCTGGGGCACTCTGGACTGGGGGCTGACAGGCTGCCTTCAGGGAGGGGGGCTGCGGCTCAGGGTGTGAAGGAGACAGGCGCAGCCGTGAGACAGGTAAGAGGGGCAAAGGGACACCCCCATCTCCCCCTCTCCCAGAACTGGGAGAGAACCCAGGAGTCCTGGCTCCCAGCCCCTCCCCCCCAGCCACTAGCCCCCACTCCCGTCCCCAAGCTGGGAGAGAACCCAGGAGTCTGTCAGGATGGGAGGGGGGGTTGTGGGCGTGGCCCAGCTGGTGAAGCTCCACGGATTGGCTGATGTCCTGGCTCCTGTCTCATAGCAACTGCATCCTCCGTCCAGCATCCCTCCCGCCCCACTGCAGCATCTCAGCCCCGCCCAGCAGAGCTGCAGTGGGGGGTGCTGGGAGGAACTGGCCGTGGGGAGGGGGGCTGCGGGTCTGGTGGGTTAGAGTGGGCTTGGAGCCAGGACACCTGGGTTGTATCCCTGGCTCTGGGAGGGGACAGGGGTATAGGGGGTTAGAGCGGAGTGAGAGGCTGGGAGTCACGTGGAGGGTGGGGGATGTGGGGTGGAAAGTTGTGGGTGTGCTTGGGGAGGGGGGGTTGAGGCTGGGGAGTTGGGAGGTGTATGGGGGGCTGCAGTGTCAGCTGGGGTGGGGTTATGTGGGAAGGGGGTGTTTGAGGAGAGGGTAAGGTCGGGGTGTCAGAGGGGCGTGTCTCACCCCTCCCTTTTCCCTTGCAGGGAGCTCACCCATTGGTGGTTCTGGCTGTCGTGTTGATTGACATCTGCCTGGCTCACCTGTTCTCTCTGCTTCTCACCTGAGACGGGGGTGGGGGGCAGCTCCCCACCGGACCCCTCCCTCTGCCCCTTCCCCCACCCTACCTGTCGCTCGTTCTCTGCCACTCTGTCTCATTCCCTCTCTCTCTTTCTTCTCTCCTCTCTTGTTCCCTCTCTCTCTCTCTCTTTCACTTGTTCTTCTCTCCTATTTTATTCTCTCTTTCTCTCTCCCATTCTTTGTGGTCTGTGTCTTTCATTCCTCCGTTCCTGCTCTGCCCCCTTCCCTCTCTCTCCCTCTCTCTCTCTGTCTCTCTCTAGATTGTTTACATATGAAGGGCTCTTTCTAGTAGATTTCTCTTTCTCTGTCTGAGACCATGACAAAAAAACACCCCCCCCCGTTTGAAATTTGAGGTTCCTTTCCCCTTAATGCACTCCTTCTTTTGGAGTTCAGTAAATTGGGGATGGGGGACCCCACGCCTGGGAGTGGAGGGGAATCCCAGCAGGGGGCGTGCTCTCCCCACCCCTCCAAAAACAAACAAAAATGGCAAACTTTTATTTCTGCTTTTTTAATGACTTTTCTTGCTGCGTCTGAATGAAATAACTAGTTAAATTTAAAAAGGGGGTGAAGGGGGCGATTCTGCCATTGGGGGTGACTGGGGAGCTCTATCCTGGTGCGAGACTGTCGAGGGCAGCTGCTACACCTAGTGGGGCAAAAGAGGAAGTCCCACCTTTGGAAGGATGGTTCTAAAGGGGTCAGACAGGAAATCCTGCCTCCTAGTGGGCTTAGTGGGGAACTCGTAGTGTAGAACACCATTTCCTGGAGGGTGGGGAAGTTCCTCCTACAGGAGAGCCACCCCAAGCGTTCAACACAGAAAATCCTGCCTTTTGCAGGGATGTGATGGTGCAATAAAGGAAATGGGTCAGGAACGCCCCCCGAAGGGGAGAAACGGGAAGTCCTGCCTTTTGTAGGGATGTGACAGTGCAATACAGGAAGTTCCACCCTCGGCAGGGTAGAGAATACTCAGCTGAGCGGTGGAACAGGAAGTCCCACCTTTTTAAAGGGACGTGATGTGCAATACAGGAATTTCTGCCTTCCGGAGGGTGGAAAATACTCCTAAAGGGGGCAAAGCAGGAAGTCTTGCCTTTTTGCAGAGATTGGTGGGTGCAAAACAAGAAGTCCCACCTTCTGGAAGGCAGGGAGACACGATTTGGGCCAATGAGCCTGCCTGACCACGGGAGGGGAACGCAACGATACCCCAAGGTACTTGTTGACTTAGAGGGGTGCAGTATAGCTGTGGAGGATACATCCCTTCCAATCACCCAGGGCAGGGCTAGGAAGTTGGGAGGCCCTTTGGGGAGCACCCCCTGGCAGGAATCTCCCTCTCGGTCCCCAGAAAATGCATGAGGATGCTCAGTGTATTGGGAATGTGTATAATCAACTCCAATCCCCATGGCCCTGCAGTTTTCTACCTCCCTCCCTGCTGGCTGTCTCCTCCCTTGCTCCGGCCTTGATCCGATGTCCCCTCCCCGGATTGCCTTTTCCACGGGATATTTCTTATAGCGTGTCTTTGGGATTGAAAACACAAACAGTCTTGCAGATTTAAAAAATGAGAAATTTAATAAAAATATATTAATAAAAAAAAGGGGAAATGGACTGACATCGTCTTCTTTCATGTTGGGAACCCAGGAGTCCGGGCTCCCCGGGGCTCTAACTGCTGCCCAGAGCCAGCCCGAGAACCCAGGAGTCCGGGCTCTACCCCCCGCCCCCCGCCCGAGAACCCAGGAGTCCGGGCTCTACCCCCCGCCCCCCGCCCGAGAACCCAGGAGTCCGGGCTCTACCCCCCGCCCCCCGCCCGAGAACCCAGGAGTCCGGGCTCTACCCCCCGCCCCCCGCCCGAGAACCCAGGAGTCCGGGCTCTAACCCCCGCCCAGGGCCAGGCCGAGAACCCAGGAGTCCGGGCTCTAACCCCCGCCGGGGCCGGGCCGAGAACCCAGGAGTCCGGGCTCCCCGATCGCGGCCGCTGGGCGGGGAAGACTCCGCCCCCGGCTCCGCGCGCTCTATGGTGTCGCATCCGAGAGCGGCCGCCGCTCACCATAGAGACGGCGCTTCCCAGAGAGGCTCCGACCATCCAGTGCAAGATAGAGCGGGCGCAGGAGAAGGACGCTCTGGGAGGAGGCTGGAGGACTCCTTAGTGTCTCTATCGTCTTAAAGAGACATCCCCCCGCCCCCCCCCAGAGCCGGGGAGAGAACCCAGGAGTCCTGGCTCCCAACCCTCCAACCACTGGACCCCACTCCCCTCCCAGAGCTGGGGAGAGAACCCAGGAGTCCTGGCTCCCAACCCTCCAACCACTGGACCCCACTCCCCTCCCAGAGCTGGGGAGAGAACCCAGGAGTCCTGGCTCCCAACCCTCCAACCACTGGACCCCACTCCCCTCCCAGAGCTGGGGAGAGAACCCAGGAGTCCTGGCTCCCAACCCTCCAACCACTGGACCCCACTCCCCTCCCAGAGCTGGGGAGAGAACCCAGGAGTCCTGGCTCCCAACCCTCCAACCACTGGACCCCACTCCCCTCCCAGAGCTGGGGAGAGAACCCAGGAGTCCTGGCTCCCAACCCTCCAACTCTAACCCACCCACTATAATTACAACCACGTGGCCCCCGAGGGCAGAGAAATCAGCCATCAGGACCTCGAGCAAACCACGAAAGCAAAAAATGTTCCATTTCTGGGGCTTTTCACCCCCTCTGTGGTTCATGGGCTCCCTTTCCCGGGGCTGGGAATGGCCTAGAGGGAAGGTGAAATGACAGGATTCCTGAAGCTAGCAATTTAAGGGGAAGGGCTGGAGGTAACTTAGCAGAGTTGGGAGCGTGGTTGTTAGCCAGTTGGGTACGGAGGCTAGGGGGGGTCGTAGTCCATCTGATACAGACCGGCGTGATTCATCCAGCCCATATCTGATGGGCGAGCTGGAGAGGAACGTGGACAGAGCCGCCCGGTCTAGGTATAAATCAGGGGTGTCAAAAACGCAGCCACATGTGGCTGGCAGAGTTATTTCCTGTGGCCTGCCATAGGCGGACGTAGGCGCCGACTCCACCAGCAGCCAAGCTCAGCCTCAGCCCCAGCCCCAGCCCCTGCTCCTCCCTCCTCCCGAGCGCGCCGCGTCCCCACTCCTCCGCTTACCTCCCAGTACTTCCTGCCACCAAACAGCTGTTTGGTGGCGCTCAGGACTTTCCAGGAGGGAGCAGGGATGCATGCACTCAGGGGAAGAGGCGGGGCCGGGGTGGGGATTTGGGGAAGGGGTTGGAATGGGGGCAGGGAGGGGGCGGAGTTGGGGTGGGGACTTTGGGAAGAGATGGGACACGGGCGGGGTCTTATGGAAAGGGTGGGGCCGGGGCAAGCAGGGGGAGGGGTGTCAGTGGTGCAGCCCTCGGGCCAATGTTCTCGTCCTCATGTGGCCCTCGTGGTGATTTGAGTTTGAGACCCCTGGTATAAAGCATCCAGACATTGGCGAATGAAGCAGTTCCCGTCAGGAATTCTCTCCTAGTTAACAATGGGTTTTATTTCCAGCTTGAAAACAGGGCCCCATTGTGCCGGGCGCTGCACAGACTCCAGCCGAGATCAGGGCCCCTGTCGTGTCTGGGGCTGCCTGGGTGGGGATGTCCGCTTGGGGCACCCCCTCCAGAGGATGGTCCCCTGTCAGGGTCCCCAAACTGCCCTGGCTGTTACCACACTGAGGATTCTGGGCAGGGGGTCTGGGGTCTCCAGCCCTAAGGGATTCTGGGAAGGGTCCCCCCTCCCCGGCATCTCTCCAGCAACATGCTGGGGTCTCCAACCATCTCCATGACTTTGGCGGCCCTAGATGTGGCCCAGTCTGCTCCCCACAATGCTGTCCCATGTTCTTACCCAGCCCCTGGGGATTTGGGGAAGGGTCCCCTTGACATCTCTTCAGGGATACCCCGTGAAGTTCTTCCCAGCCCTGGAGGATTATGGGAAAGGGCCCCTTGGTGCCCCCACCAGGCCACCCCATGCCCCTCCAGCGTCTCTGCAGGTGCAGGTCTCTGGCAGATGATCTGTCTTGCTCTTCCCATGGCCCAGCCTGGGCCTCGCCCCACCTCCAGGGTCCTGGGGGTGCTCCTGGACCCTCCTCTGACCGACGCACTTGGGAGTCCTCATCTCAGCCCTGGCAGGGGTGTGAGAAACACCCCCTGATGATGCCCCCCTGGGGACCCTCCATCTCAGCGCCTCTCCACGGGGTGGGGGTCCTGTACATGGCACCTGTTGACAGAACCGGGAGAGCAGGTCTGAGGAGGGAGACCCTGAGGAGTGGGGACCGGACAGCTCAAGCATTCGGCAGGGGTGGGGGTCAGTCTGGATTCCCCCAGGGGCTGGGGGACTAATCAAGGTTGGAGCTGGGGACTTGCATCTGTAACGGGGGCTCAGGGGGTTCAATCTGAGGGGTTGGATACTACGGGGGGGGGGGGGAGGAAGATGTTGTAATGACCTGGGCATAGGGGACCCCGCATCACCCAGGGACCCTGACTCTGTACAGACCCTGGGTTCCCCCTACTTTATAAGCTCTGCCCCCCTCAACTCCAGCCCCCCCCCCGCTCCACTCCAGCCCAGGGGTGAGGAGAGGGACTTCAGGGCTGGGGGACTGGACTGTGGGCTCTTTGGGGGGGCTCTTATTTCCCACAACCAGAGAGAGGCCATGGCCCCCACCAATAGCACCCCCAGCCTGTCAAGGGCATCATCACTCAGCACCAACACAGAGGAGTCTGGGAGAGAACCCAGAAATCCGGGCCCACAGCCCCCACCAACCCACTGGGCCCCACTCCCCTCCCAGAGCCAGGGAGAGAACCCAGGAGTCCGGGCAGGCTCCCAGCCCCTCATTACCTAGTGTCCCTGATTGTAGTGTCTGCAGAGCCTGGGGGTTGCCCCTAGCCCCACACGCCCTCCGAGGCTGGGGTCGAAGGGGGATGGGCCAGGCTCCTTCTCCCTGGGTGGGACCCAGGCGTCCGCGGCTGCTGCTCTGCCCCGGTCCCACGCGCACTGAGCTCAGTGCCCCCAAGGGGGGGGTCCCGATGGAACGACACATCCCAGCTCCCCCTAAAGCCCCTCCCGCTTCCTCAGAACCCCCCCCGAAAACCGAGTAGCTCCCAGAACCCCCCGGTTCCCCCCAAAGACTCCCCCATTTTCCCCAGAACCCCCACAGTTTTTGCCCCCAGAAGCCCCAATCCCTCAGTTATTGCCCCACCCCCTGCTTCCAGCCGAACCCCCAAACAGTGCGTCCCCTGTTCCCCCTGTTTTCCCAGAACCCCCAGGCCCCCCAACCCCCAATTTTGCTCCCCCAACTCCCCAGTTGCCTCTTATCCCCCCTGTTTTTGCTTCCCCAATCCCGCTCCGGCTCCCGGCGGCCTCAATGGGTGAAGTTCCGTCCCGCGGCCAGTAGGGGGCGCCGGCCGCCAGGTGAGCGCAGCGCACAGGTGAGGTCTTCTGCGGAAGTCCGGAGACAGGCAGGTAAGGGGGGGCGGGGAGCGGAGCTCCCCCCGTCCTGGAGAGATGGAGGGGGAGGGGCTGATTTAGGAGAGCAGGCAGGTGACGGGGAGGCGGCGGCCCAGGGATGTGCCAGGAGGGGGTCTGGTGTGGGGTACTGGGGGAAAGGAAATGTGGGGGGCAAAGAGGGAGGGGGCCCAGGTGCACGTGGCGGGCGGGAAGGGAGGGGTGAGGGGAGTGGGGGGATGGGGTCATGGAGGGGGAAATGGGCCCCGGGGGACCCGTGGGGGGAGAGACGTGGGGAGTGGGGGAAGGGCACTGGGGTGGAGGCAGGGCCCAGGTGTGGGGGGGAGGGAGAGGGGATGGGGAGCGGGGGGACTGGGATACGGGGTTCAGTTAGGGGCCGCTGTGTCTGGGCAGTAACCCCTTCCCCCTCCTCCCAGGATGGGGGACCCCCTCATGACGCTCCCGGAGCTGATCCGGGGAGTGCGGGGGGCGCGGACTCAGGAGTTGGTGCAGCGGGAGTGTGCCCGGATCCGGGGGGCCATTCGGACCGGGGACCCCCAGGCCGGCACCACCAACCTCACCAAACTGCTCTACATCCACCTGCTGGGGTACCCTGCCCACTTTGGCCAGGTATGGGAACCGCACCCTGATATCCCCACGCCCCCACTGCACCCCCACACCTCAATATCCCCCACTGCACCCCCAGAGCTCCTACTGCCCCACTGCACCCCCAGCTCCCCAATGCACCCCAGACCCTTATATTTCCCACTGCACCCCTGACCTCCTACTGCCCCTCTGCACCCCGATATCCCCCACTGTACCCCCAGACCCTGATATTCCCCCACTGTACCCCCAGGCCCCCCACTGGACACCCACACACAGATATCCCCCAATGCACCCCAACCTCCTACTGCCTCTCCACACCCCAATATTCCCCACTGCACCCTGAGACCCTCACTGCACACCCAGGCCCTGATATTCCTCACTGCACCCCCAGACCTCCATGCCCCAATATCCCCCACTTCACCCTCAGACCTTGATATCCCCAACTGCACACCCAGGCCCCCCATTGCACCTCCACACCCCAAGGCTCCTCATTGCCACCCCCACACCACAATAACCCCCTTTGCACCTCTAGTCCCCCCAAGATCTCTATATCTTCCCTTCATGCCCCCAGGGACCCCCAAACCCTGCCCTGCTGTGCCCCAAGGCCTGGTGGGACCCCAATATCACCCCACTGCACCCCTAACCCCCATCTGCTCCCCCCGGGAGGGACCCCAGCAGGGCAAGATGGGTACTAAGATTATTGTTAATTTCTCTTCCATCTGTCGCTCCTGAACTGCCTGCACCCCCAATCCTCCCACCCTGTATCCCCATCTCCCAGTTGCACCCCTCTGTGTCCCTTTCCTCCAGCATCCTCTCCCCTTCCCTGTTGCCCATCCCCCCACTGATCCCCTCTACCCCATGTGCCCCCTTGTCCCCCCAGATGGAGTGTCTGAAGCTCTTGGCCTCACCCCAATTCCACCAGAAGCGGATAGGCTACCTGGGTGCTGCGCTCCTATTGGACGAGAGGCAGGATGCCCACTTGCTCCTGACCAATAGCATCAAGAAGTGAGGGGGGAGCTCAAGAGGGCTGGTGTTTGGAGGGGCTGAGGATTGGAGATTTGGGGGGACCCCAAGGGGGCTCATGATTCTGAGGGTCTCTGGCTGAGATATGGGGGTTCAGGAAGTCAGGGGAGCTTCTGGCTATGGGGCACTAGAGGTTTGGGGGGCTAGGGTTGAATCTGGGCAGTGAAGACAGGAATTTGGGGTTCAGAGGATGAGGTTGGAGGGGTTGCGGTGTCCAGGCCGGGGTTTGGGGGGCTGAGAGCTGGGCTATGCTGGTTTGGGATCCAGGTCCCTGGCCCAGCCCTCAGGGTTCACCCCCTGTCTCCCCGCAGTGACCTGGCGCACCCCTCGCCCTGCGTGCAGGGCCTGGCGCTGGCCTGTCTGGGCTGCCTGGGCTCGGCCGGGATGTGCCGCGACCTGGTGGGGGAGGTGCAGCGACTGGCGGGAGACGCCCTGGCCCCCATGCGCAGGAAGGTGAGTGGGGACCCCCCAACCTCCCTGCCCCCCAACCCCTCCTCGCCGGGACCCCCATCCCCTACGATCCCTCTGCCCTCGGAGCCTCCCTTGTTCCCCCTTCCCCCACTCCCTTCTGCTCCCTATAACCCAGATCCCTGCCCCCCTGCAAGTCCTAACCCCCGCCTCTGCCCCCCAGGCTGTGGCCTGCGCTGTCCACATGGTCCGCAAAGTCCCGGAGCTCTCCGACATCTTCGTCCCCGTCTGTGACCGGCTCCTCAAGGAGCACAGCCAAGGTGAGGGACCACGAAACACACCGTCCCCCCATCCTCGGTGCCGCCCCCCCAGGAACCTGCCCCCCCGGCCGCCGGGAACCTCTGCCCCCTGAAATGCCCCATCCCCCCGATCCTCAGTGCCCCTCCCAGCCGCCGGGAACCTCTGCCCCCTGAAACGCCCAGTGCCCCCGATCCTCAGTGCCCCCCCCGGACCTACCCCCCTGGCCACCGGGAACCTCTGCCCCCTGAAAAGCCCCATCCCCCCGATCCTCAGTGCCCCACCCCCCAACCGGCTCCTCAAGGAGCGCAGCCACAGTGAGGGACCCCAAAATGCACTGTCCCCCCCATCCTCAGTGCAGCCCCCCCCGGAGACCTACCCCCCCCGGCAGCTGGGAACCTCTGCCCCCTGAAACACCCCATCCCCCCAATCCTCAGTGCCCCACCCCCCCATCTGCCAGGAACCTCTGTCCCATGAGATGCCCCTTCCACATCCTCAGTGCCCCCCCCAGCCGCTGGGAACCTCTGCCCCCTGGAACGCCCAGTCCCCCCAATCCTCAGTGCCCCACCCCGTGGCCACCGGGAACCTCTGCCCCCTGAAACGCCCCGTCCCCCCGATCCTCAGTGCCCCACCCCCCTGTCTGCCAGGAACCTCTTCCCCCTGAAATGCCCCCCCATCCTGAGTGCCCCCCCGGCCGCCGGGAACTTCTGCCCCCCTGAAAAGCCGCAACCCGCTGGAGAACCCCCCCATCCTGCGCTGTGATCCTGCCTCAGCGCGTGGGACCCCGGAGGGCCTTCCACCCCAACCTTTCTAGGGTGGGGGGGGAGCAGACGTGGGAATGGAGGGATGGACCCCTAGAGGGACCTTCTGCCTCCAGCCCCTCCTCTGACCCTCTGCTGCCTGGCAGCAGCCATGGAAATCGGTCTGTGGGTGCTGCAGACGGGGGGTGTCGCCCCCCCGGGGTCCAGCCGTTGGGTCTCGCCACCTGCAGTGAGTCTGCCCAGGCCTCCCTGGTCCCTTAGACTCCAACCCAGATGGACTCAAACACCCCCTCCTCCAGCGGCTAGGGAGACCGTCGGGAAACTGAGGCACACCTAGGGGTCATACCCCTCTCAGCAAAAAACCCTCGTAGGCCCATGACCCCCAACCGCAGAGGAGCTGGCCCCTGCCAAAGATTGTCCTGCAGCCCCAAATGTTAACTGATGCCCTGGTGAGGGACTTCAGCCCAGAGAGAAGGGGCAGGGGGTTACAGTCCTTGCCCTGAGCCCCGGGACTTGACTGACACCTGTCGGCCTCATGTCAGGCCTCCTTCACGGCACCCTGCTGTTGATCACGGAAATGTGCGAGCGAAGGCCCGATGTCTTGAATCACTTCCGCAAGGTGAGAGAACCCAGGAGTCCTGGCTCCCAGCACCCCCCAGCTCTAACCACTATGCCCCACTCCCCTCACGCAGCTGGGAGAGAACCCAGGAGTCCTGGCTCCCAGCACCCCCTGCTCTAACCACTACACCCCACTCCCCTCACACAGCTGGGAGAGAACCCAGGAGTCCTGGCTCCCAGGACCCCCTGCTCTAACCACTATGCCCCACTCCCCTCACGCAGCTGGGAGAGAACCCAGACCCCACTCCCCTCCCAGAGCTGGGAATAGGTGTTCCCAGAGGGTGGTAGGGGATATGGGGGGGTGGGGAGAGAAGGGAGGGGGTGATGGGAGTGATATGGGGGGCAATGTATTCACCCCCCTTTCCCCTGCAGGCCGTGCCCCGAGTGGTGGAGATTCTGCACAACTTGGAGGTGTCAGGGTACTCGCTGGAGCACAGCATCATGGGGGTCAGCAACCCCTTCCTGCAGGTACCCCCTTCCCTGCCCCCCAGCCTCGCGCTCCCCACCTTGCCCTTCCCCATCCCCTCAAACACACTTCCCCCCCAACTCCTTCCCAGGCCTCTACCATCCCCCAAGTCCCCCCACTGCCCCTGCCCCTTGGGGTCCCTCTCACCACCCTCCCCCGACACCTCCCTCTCTGACCCCCCCAATTTCCTCCCCCAGGTGCGCGCCCTGCGGCTGCTGAGAGTCCTTGGACAGGGCAGCGAGGAGGCCAGCGAGGCCATGAACGACACCCTGGCCCAGGTGGGTGGGGCATGGGGTGGGGGCGGGGGGAGCAAGCACCGAGCCGGCACTGATCCCCTCCATGTCCCCCCTGCCAGGTGGCCATGAACACGGAGACCTCGCACAACGTGGGCAGCGCGGTGCTGTACGAGACGGTCCTGACCATCACGGCGGTGCACTCGGCACCCGGCCTGCGGGTACGGGGGGCACAAAGCTGAGCCCACCCATTGGGGGAAGCACTCCTCCACCCGTGACTCTGGCTTGCTCCCCCCTTCCCCCAATCAGTTGAGAATCCAGCAGCAGGTAGTTCCACAGGTTAACGCCCCCCCAACTGCCTCCCAGGCATCATTTAACCCTGGGGCCTGATTCCCCACTCCCTCTCTGCCTGCTCTGCCCCATCCCCTCCTTCCTCCCCACTCATTCATTCTCTTTGCCCTGCTCCCCGTTCCCTCCCCCAGTCGGACCTGAATCCAGTAGCAGGTAGTTCCGCAGGTCAATGCACCCAAACTGCCCCCAGAAGCAATCTAATCATGAGACCTGTTTCCCCACTCATTCTTTGGCTTCTCTGCCCCATTCCTCCCCGACGCCCCACCACTCCTCCTCCAATTCTCTCTCCCTTTCCCTCATTCCCAGCCCCCTCCCTTCAACATTTGGGCTAAAATCCAGTAGCGGGTAGTTCTGCAGGTTAACACCACCCAACCCACTCCTAGGTGTATTCTAACCCTGGGATCTGATTCCCTGCTCATTCCCTGGCTGCTCTGCCCCATCCCCTCCTTCCCAGCTTCCCTCCCCCAGTCTGGGACTGGTATCAATGGGGTAAGTTGTCTCCAGTTTCAGCCTCTTCCCCCTGTTCTCCCCTCTCCCCCCACCAGGTTCTGGCTGTCAATATTCTGGGACGATTCCTCCTCAGCAGGGATCGAAACATCAGGTAAAAGGACCCAGGCGTCTGGTATGCTCCCTGTGGCCCCTAGTAAGAAAGGGGGCAGGAAGAGACCAGGACTGGGAAAGGTCCCCAGGTGTCCGGGATATTAGCCCCCTGTGGAGATGGAGTGGGTTGGGGGGGAACGGAGGGAGCAGGGGGTGGGGCTCGGTTTGGGGGTGGGGCGGTCAGGGAGGGTGAGGGGCAAGGGCTGGGTTTTGGGTGAGAAAGGGAGAGGGGGTGGGGCTAGATTGGTGGGGGTCCAAGAGGGTGGAGAGGAGCTGTTTTGAGCAGTTGGGAGGATCGGGAGAGGGGCTGGGTTGGGGGACCTGAGTTTGGGGGGGTGAGGAGGGGCTGAGTGGGGGGATCTGAGTTTGGGGGCCAGGGCAGGGAGGGGCTGGGTTGGGAGACCTGAGTTTGGGAGTACAGGGTGGGGAAGGGCTGGGTCAGGGGATCTGTGTTTGGGGGTGCGGGAGGCAGTGGCTGGATCGGGGGATCTGAGTTTGGGGGCCAGGGCAGGGAGGGGCTGGGTTGGGAGACCTGAGTTTGGGAGTACAGGGTGGGGAAGGGCTGGGTCAGGGGATCTGTGTTTGGGGGTGCGGGGGGCAGTGGCTGGATCGGGGGATCTGAGTTTGGGGGCCAGGGCAGGGAGGGGCTGGGTTGGGAGACCTGAGTTTGGGAGTACAGGGTGGGGAAGGGCTGGGTCAGGGGATCTGTGTTTGGGGGTGCGGGGGGCAGTGGCTGGATCGGGGGATCTGAGTTTGGGGGCCAGGGCAGGGAGGGGCTGGGGGGGCTGGAGAGCATCCGGGAGGCCACGTGGGGCACTCACCCCAGGGCGGGGGCTGTCCCCCAGGTCCGTGGCCCTGATGTCCCTGCTGCGGCTGGTGCGTGTGGACCAGAGCGCCCTCCAGAGGCACCGGGCCACCGTGCTGGCCTGTCTGCGCGACCCGGACCCCTCCATCCACCGGTGAGACACGGGGGGGGCGACCTCCCCCTCTTCCCCCCTGTGACCGACCCCCCCCCCGTGACCGATCCCCCCCCGGTGACTGACCCCCTCTCCCCGCCCAGCGTCAGTTCCCCCTGCCCCCAGTAACTGACCCCTCCCTCCCTGCCCCCAGACGTGCCCTGGATCTCAGCCTGGCCCTGATGACGGGCGCCAACGTCCGGACCATGACCCAGGAGCTGCTGGGGTTCCTGGAGACCTGCCCCCCGGCCATGAAGCCCCCCTGTGCCTCTGGGCTGCTCTTCGCCGCCGAGAGGTAAGTCTGGCTGGCAGGGGGCATGATGGGGAGTGGGGCCAGGGGGTCACAGTGTGGCCCCCCCTCACCCCTTTTATCTCTTGTCACCCCCAGATTTGCCCCAAACAAACGCTGGCACATAGATACCATGCTGCAAGTGCTGACCATGGTGAGAGGCGGGGATCTCGGGATGCAGGGAGCACAGAGGGGTCTGGGGGGGCAGCGGGGAGATCGGGGTGCAGGAGGCATGCAGAGGGACCTGGGGGCACGGGGAGATCGGGGTGCAGGGAGCATGTGGAGAGAGCTGGGGGGGGCAGCGTGGTTGTGGGTGGGGGTGAGACTGGGCTGGAGGGGATAGTTGGCGGGGGGAGATGGGGGAAAGAGCTTGTATTCTCCCGTCATGGTGCAGGTGTCATATAGAACATGAGTTGTGACAATGTCTGTTTCTAGGGGCTCCCATGAGGCACTGCCATCCTCCCATGTCTGTTTCCAGGCTCTGCGCCCCACCCTGGAAACTGACAGAGGGTCCCTTTTAGACCCTTTGGGCTCTTTAACTCATTAGTGGCTGGCTAGGAATAGATGGGAGAGGGGAGGGAGGGGCACTGGGGTAAGTGGCAGGGAGGAGGGGCAGATGGGGGACGGGGGGAGGGGTGGATAGGGTTCTGTGGGGGGTGAAGGAGCTGGGGGAGGGGGAAGGAGGGATGGGGGGCCCCGGTGGGTGGGGGGCAGCGGGTAACCAGGTCTCCCCTGCCCCAGGCCGGCTCCTCGGTGCCGGACAATGCTGTCTCCCGCCTGATCCAGCTGATTGTGGGGGCTGGGGAGCTGCACCCCTACATCGTGAGACGTCTCTATGGGGCACTGGCCTGCGACATCTCCCAGGTGAGGGGGGGTCTCGGTGGGGGAGGGGGAGAAGGGAGGACGGAGGAGACGGGTGGGGGGCGGTGGAGTCCTGGTGGGGGGCGGGGCCAGGCAGTTTTGGGGGTGGCTAAGCCCCACTGTCTCATTTGGGGGTCGTCCCCCACCCTGCTTTTCCCCCAGCAACCCCTGGTGCAGGTGGCCACCTGGTGCATCGGCGAGTACGGCGACCTTCTCTTAGCCGACAGCTGCGAGGAGGCGGAGCCTGTGCAGGTCAGGGGGCGGGGCTGCAAGCTGGAGCGGCGGGGTCAGGGCCATTGGGGTGCCTGGCTGTGGCGCAGCAGGGGAATGGCACGGCTCACCCCTTGCCCCGTGTCGCCCCCCGCAGGTGGAGGAGGGGCAGGTGCCGGCGCTGCTGGAGCGGGTGCTGCAGTCTCACCTCTCGCTGCCCCCCACACGAGCCCTCGCCCTGACGGCCCTCATGAAACTCAGCACCCGCCTGCCGGGGGACATCGAGTGAGGCACCCCCAGGATCCCCGTGCATGCTCCCTGCACCCCAAAGCCCCCTCAGCACCCCAGAATCCCCGTGCATGCTCCCTGCACCCCAAATCCCCCTCAGCACCCCAGAATCCCCGTGCATGCTCCCTGCACCCCAAATCCCCCTCAGCACCCCAGAATCCCCGTGCATGCTCCCTGCACCCCAAATCCCCCTCAGCACCCCAGAATCCCCGTGCATGCTCCCTGCACCCCAAATCCCCCTCAGCACCCCAGAATCCCTGTGCATGCTCCCTGCACCCCAAATCCCCCTCAGCACCCCAGAATCCCTGTGCATGCTCCCTGCACCCCAAATCCCCCTCAGCACCCCCAGAATCTCCATGCATGCTCCCTACACCCCAAATCTCCATTGACCTCCAGAATCCCTTTGCATGCTCCCTGCACCCCCAAATCCCCACTGCACCCCCATAATCCCTGTGCATGCTCCTTGCACCCCCAGAATGCCTTCTCCACCCCAATGTCACATGCATGCTCCCTGCACCCCATATCTCTGTGTATGCTCCCTGCACCCTCAACATCCCCATGCACATTCCCTGTACCCCAGATCCCCTCTACACCCCAGAATCCCTGTGCATGCTCCCTGCACCCCCAAAATCCTCTCTTCCCTCCCTGATTTTTATGAATCCTCCCAGAACTCTCCCTGCACCCCATGTCCCCACTGTGGCTCCAAACCCAGCAGCACCCCAATGTTGTGCATGCACCCAAAATCTCCTTGGAACCCCCACCAGCTCCCCCATGCACCCGGAAATCCTTCCTGCCCCCCATTTCCAGGCACCTTTCTTCCCCCCGCCTTTCCCTTCACCCCCTAGCCCCCCTTTACCGCTGGAAGTTGATGGGCCCCCAATTTGTTTCCACCCAGCCGCATCCGGCGGATTGTCTCGGTGTTCGGCAGCTGCCATGACATCGAGCTCCAGCAGAGGGCGGTGGAGTACAACGCCCTCTTCAGGAAATATGACCACCTCAGGTAGCGGGAGGGCGGGGAGCCAGGACTCCTGGGTCCCATCCCTGGCTCTGGGTGGAGAGTGGGGGCTGGTGATTGGAGCCGGGGGGGCTGGGAGCCAGGACTCCTGGGTTCTCTCCCTGGGTCTGGGAGGGGAGAGGGGTGTAGTGGGGGGCGGGCTGGGAGCCAGGTCTCCTGGGTTCTCTCCCTGGGTCTGGGAGGGGAGAGGGGTGTAGTGGGGGGCGGGCTGGGAGCCAGGTCTCCTGGGTTCTCTCCCTGGGTCTGGGAGGGGAGAGGGGTGTAGTGGGGGGCGGGCTGGGAGCCAGGTCTCCTGGGTTCTCTCCCTGGGTCTGGGAGGGGAGAGGGGTGTAGTGGGGGGCGGGCTGGGAGCCAGGTCTCCTGGGTTCTCTCTCTGGGTCTGGGAGGGGAGAGGGGTGTAGTGGGGGGCGGGCTGGGAGCCAGGTCTCCTGGGTTCTCTCTCTGGGTCTGGGAGGGGAGAGGGGTGTAGTGGGGGGCGGGCTGGGAGCCAGGACTCCTGGGTTCTCTCCCCAGGTCTGGGAGGGGAGTGGGGTGTAGTGGGGGGCGGGCTGGGAGCCAGGACTCCTGGGTTCTCTCCCCAGGTCTGGGAGGGGAGTGGGGTGTAGTGGGGGGCGGGCTGGGAGCCAGGACTCCTGGGTTCTCAGGCTCATTCCCACAGGGCGTCTGTGCTGGAGAAGATGCCGCTGGTGAGGGCTGAGGAAGAGGAAGGAGCTGAGGTTGTTGCACCAGGAGGCCAGAAGAGGGCGCCGTTCTCCACCGCTCAGGAGGAGCCCAGCCAGGTGTGGAACGTGTCCCGGGGCTGGGGGGGCGCTGGTCTGGGGGGGCGCTGGTCTGGGGGGGGGCGTCCTGGCCGTGCCCCTTCTCCCAGCCTGGTCTGGGGGGGTGCTGGGCTGGAGGGGGGGGCGTCCCGGCCGTGCCCCTTCTCCCAGCCTGGTCTGGGGGGGCGCTGGTCTGGGGGGGGGCGTCCCGGCCGTGCCCCTTCTCCCAGCCTGGTCTGGGGGGGGTGCTGGGCTGGAGGGGGGGGCGTCCCGGCCGTGCCCCTTCTCCCAGCTTGGTCTGGGGGGGCGCTGGGCTGGGGGGGGGGGCGTCCCGGCCGTGCCCCTTCTCCCAGCCTGGTCTGGGGGGGCGCTGGGCTGGAGGGGGGGCGTCCTTTCCGTGCCCCTTCTCCCAGCCTGGTCTGGTGGGGCGCTGGGCTGGAGGGGGGCATCCCGGCCGTGCCCCTTCTCCCAGCCTGGTCTGGGGGGGCGCTGGGCTGGGGGGCTCCTAGACACTCCCTGTCCCCCCCAACCCCCGTCCCACCTTCTCTCTCCTCCTGTAGGTCGCTGACCTCTTGGATCTCCTTGGGGGGCCCCCAGCTGACCCCCTGGTCCCCGCAGGCTCAGACACTCCTGTGGCCGAATCTCTGCTGGACTTGCTGGAAGACGTGACAACTGGTGATAAATCGGGGGGAGGCTGGGGTCAAGCGGTGGGGCAGTGAGGAATGGGGGGCTGGGAACTGGTGGGGGGGTTAGAAATGAGGGGGGCTGGGGTCAGGTGTGGGGGCGGTGAGGAGTGGGGGGCTGGAAAGAGGCTGGGTTGAGGAATGGGGGGGCTGGGGTCAAGTGTGGGGGCAGTGAGGAATGGGGGCCTGGGATCAGGTGGGGTGGTGAGCAGTGGGGGGCTGGAAAGGGGCTGGGTTGAGGAATGGGGGGGCTGGGGTCAAGTGTGGGGGCAGTGAGGAATGAAGGGAGGGCTGGGAATCAGTGGGGGCATTTTGTGGAGTGGGGGCACCCGTGAGTCCTTGGTGTCAATCTCTCACCCCCCAGCACCCCCCATCCCCCCGCTGAGGGTGTGGGAGGGGGACGGGCTGCGGCTGGACTTTGCCTTCCAGCGCCCCCCAGCCGACCCCCACCTGCTCCTCATCACGGCCAGCGCCAGCCGCACCCAGCCCGGCACCACCTCGGGGTTCCTGCTCCAGGCGGCCGTGCCCAAGGTGAGCCCCCCTTCCTGGTGCCCTGCCCCCCTCTGGGGGGACTGGAGTCCCGCCTTAGGGACAGGGACGATCTCTGGCATGGGGGAGGGGGAACTGGAGCCATAGGGCGGGGTGGGGGAGGGGAGAGGAAGGGGCAGAGCACGGGGACAGGGGGCATTTTGGGGCTGGGTTGCCCCCCACTGACCCCCCCACCCCTCAGGCTCTGCAGGTGCAGTTGGAGGCCCCCAGCGGGACGTCGGTGCCGGGCCCCGATGGGGCCCCCCTGAGCCAGCAGCTGCGTGTGCGGAACCCCGGCCAGGTGAGGGGGGGCATCAGCCCGGGGATCCCCTCCCCCATCTCTCTCCTCACAGCCCCCCCCTGACTCCCCCTTCTCCGCCCAGGCTCCCCTGCGGATGCGCCTGCGACTGGCCTATACGCCCCCCGCGGGGGTCCCGGTGCAGGAGACCCTGGAGATCAACGACTTCCCTGCAGCTGCCTGGCAGTGACCGACCCCCCCAGATCCGAGAGGGCCCCGCCCCCGGGCCATGGTTCCTGCCAGCCGCCACCAGGGGGCGCTGTTGATCTGGACAGAGATGGGGGGGATGGGGGAGGGCTGCGTAAATAAAAACAGCCCCCCCCCACCCGGAGAGACAGAGTCTGTGTCCAGTGTGTGTACATTGGGGGGGAGCGGGGCGGGGGAGCACTGCCTGGGTTGGGGTTTGGGGCTGGTGAGAAAGGGAGGGGTCTGGACGTCAAGCATGGGGTGGGGACTAGGAGTGGGGGCAGGGAGAGGGAGGGGGGAATCCCAGGCCGGGGGGGGGCTGGTTGGGGGGCAGGCAGACCCAGGGGGCATCCCAGGTGGGGGGATCCCAGGCCTGGGGGGGCAGGTTGGGGAGGAAGCAGAGGGAGGGGGGGATCCCACGCCAGGAGGGGCTGGTTGGGGGGCAGGCAGAGGGAGGGGGGATCCCAGGCCTGGGGGAGGGGTTGGGGGGAGGAGAGGCTGGGGGGGAAGCAGAGGGAGGGGGGATCCCAGGCCTGGGGGAGGGGTTGGGGGGAGGAGAGGCTGGGGGGGAAGCAGAGGGAGGGGGGATCCCTGGTGGGGGGGAGGTGGATCCTAGGCCTGGAGGGAAGGGATGCGGGGGGGCAGACAGAGGGAGGGGGGATCCCAGGCCTGGGGGGGCTGGTTGGGGGGAGGGCGGCTCGGAAGCGCTGGGGAAGCCCAGGGCAGGGCAGGGCAGGGCAGGGCAGGGCGATTCCCTCCCCCCACCCAGGATCGATGCCATCGAGCGGGTTTCTCCGGCGGCTGGAATCCGCATCGGGCGGCGGCGGCGCGGGGCGGAGCCGGGTCCCGCCAGCAGGTGGCGCTGCTGCCCCTCCCCCGCTTCATTCATATTCCAGCCGGGGCGCCGCCCCCCGCCTCCAATTAACTTGGTGCCTCACTGCAGCGTCCCCCCCCGCGCCCGCCCCCGCCCCCGCCGCGCCGGGCGGGGGGGAAGCGGCGGAGCGAAGGAGCCGTAATGGCCGGGGGCCTGGGATTGCCCCTCACTCCCGACCCGCAGCCCCCCACCCCCGCCAGTGCCCCTCACTACCACCCCGCAGCCCCCGCCCCCCCGCCCCGCTGGTGCCCCTCACTCCCCCGCCCCGCCGGTGCCCCTCACTCCCAACCCGCAGCCCCCCCCACCCCCCCCCCGCCCCGCCGGTGCCCCTCACTACCACCCCGCAGCCCCCGCCCCCCCGCCCCGCTGGTGCCCCTCACTCCCGCCCCGCCCCTCACTCCCGACCCGCAGCCCCCCACCCCCCCGCCCCGCCGGTGCCCCTCACTACCACCCCGCAGCCCCCTTCTCCCCCCTGCCTTGCCGGTGCCCCTCACTCCCGACCCGCAGCCCCCCCACCCCCGCGCCCCGCCGGTGCCCCTCACTCCTGACCCGCAGCCCCCCACCCCCTCCGCGCCCCTCACTACCACCCCGCAGCCCCCCCACCCCCGCGCCCCGCTGGTGCCCCTCACTCCCGCCCCGCCCCTCACTCCCGACCTGCAGCCCCCCGCCCCGCCGGTGCCCCTCACTACCACCCCGCAGCCCCCTGCTCCCCCCTGCCTTGCCGGTGCCCCTCACTCCCGACCCGCAGCCCCTCCACCCCCCTGCCCCGCCGGTGCCCCTCACTCCTGACCCGCAGCCCCCCCACCCCCCCGGTGCCCCTCACTACCACCCCGCAGCCCCCTGTCCCTCCCCACCCAGCCAGTGCCCCTCACTCCCGCCCCGCCCCTCAGTCCCGACCTGCACCCCCCCCAACCCCCCGCCCCGCCGGTGCCCCTCATTACCACCCCGCAGCCCCCTGCCCCCCCCGCCCCACCGGTGCCCCTCACTCCCGAACCGCAGCCCCCCCCGCCCCCCCGCCCTGCTGGTGCCCCTCACTGCCGACCTGCAGCCCCCCCTAGCCCAGCCCTGGGCCCCTCCTGGCCCTGCTGATGCCCCTCATTCCCTCAACCTCCTGTGGTTCGCCTGGCACTGGATTTTCTCTGTTGTTTCCGTCTGTCTGTGCCCATGTGATGGGGGGGCCGTGCCAGCCCCCTCTGTCCTCTCCTTGCCCTCACCACCCACGTGAATTCGCTCCTCAGTTAATTGGATTTCTGTTCCTGGTGATTAGGGTGTGGGGGGCAGGGTATTTGGGGGGCCTCGCGCCGGGGGTCCTTAAAACAAGAGAAAAGGCTGAAGTCGTGAAGGAGGGGTGAGGGCTGCAGACCAAGGTGGAAGGAAAGGAGCCAGGGAGGGGCAAGCGGGAACGAGGAAGGAAGAAGGGCTCAGGGAGAAGCCCGCGGCTTCGGGGGCATGGGGGGGGTCTTCACCTGGCAACAGGAGGCTGAGTGAGACTCAGCAAAGGGTTGCCTGTACTGCACAGCTTACTAACATGGGCCCCGCCAGTCAGTGAGAGAACCCAGGAGTCCGGGCTCCCAGCGCCTCCCTCCCCGCTCTAACCACTGGCTCCCTCCCCGCTCTAACCACCACACTCCCCTCCCAGATCTGGGGAATGGAACCCAGGTATCCTGGCCCCCAGCACCAGCCTGGGAGTTTTGTTTGTCTTCCTGTGTGCCGTTTTCTCCTTCTTTCTTCCCCTTGTATCCCCTCCCTCACCCCCCCCCGCTCCAGAAGAATTTTAATTAGTGTCTCAGGTTTAATTAATTCAGATGCTAATTAACGAGGCGGCGGGGGTGGGTGGAGGGCCCAGATTGGGGGGGAGGGGGGCGGATGGGCCCAGCGGGCTTGGCATGATGCCACCACTGTCTGGGAGAATGGGCTGGAGTGGGGGAGGGGAATGGACAGAATGAAGAAGGGCAGCGGGCGGAGGAGTGATGGGGTGGCTGTCTCCCCGCCCCCTCCAGGTCCAGAGATGGGCACCCGCCAGGCCAGGCAGAGAAAGAGGGAGCGAGAGGGTGGTGAGATGGCATGAGAGTGGAAACGGGAGGGAGGGAGAGCAGAGGAAGTGGGCGGGCTGGCCAGAGCGAAAGAACAAGGCAGGCGGAGAGGAGGGGCTCAGCATCTGCCAGCCCTGATGCCCAGAGTGACGCTGTGCGGGGGGAGGGGCACCAGCTGCCAGGGAGATGCCCCCTCCCCCCACGCTGCGGCATGGCTTGGTGCCACCCAGGGAGGGGGAGGGGGACAGCCCGGCGGGCACCCTCGCGGGGGGAGGTGCCAGCCTTGTGCCCATGGGGATACAGCCCCCCCTCCACGTGCCAGCCCTCAGCCAGCTGGCATTGAGTCAAAGGTGCCGGCTGGTGGGCGCGCGGGGGGCGGGGAGCGGCTGGCACACAGCCCCCAACACAGGCACGGAGAGCGACTGGCATGGAGCACTGGCATTGTCAGAGAAAGAGATGGGTGTGTACAGGGCCGGATCAATAGCATGGGGATGGAGGGGGCGATGGAGAGAAACAGGGAGTGCATGGGGGTGGAGAGATGGGTGTGTACAGGGCCGGATCAATAGCATGGGGATGGAGGGGGCGATGGAGAGAAACAGGGAGTGCATGGGGGTGGAGAGATGGGTGTGCACAGGGCTGGCTGGCTAGACAGAAAAAGGGATGTACAGGGATGGGTAGAGCGATAGACAGAGGGGCGTACAGGGATGGACGGCTAGGTTAGGCAGGTAGCTGGGGGAGAGAGAAAGGGGAGTGGGGATGGAGGGAGGGAGGGAGGGAGGGAGGGATGGATGGATACCTATGGAGGGCAGGACAGAGAGAACTGCAGAGGTGCAGGGTTAGCGGGGTGGGGAAGGAGGGATGGAGAAATGGTGGGGGAGTGAGTCTTTCCGTCTCCAGGCCGGGAGGGAGAAAGAGGCTCAGAACCAGCCATTGAGAATTTTCAGCACTTTTAATATTTCCGCTTTTCTCTCTCCTCCGCGTCGCCCACCCCTGGGTACCACTGCCCTTGGCACCCTCCAAGTGGAGCTGCCATTGCCCGGCGAGTGAGCCACCTGCCTGACCCAGTGCTGCCGCAGAGGCAGCGAAGAGAGAAAGAAGGCCGGCCAGGCCCACCAAGGCCCAGCCAGCCACAGTGGGGCACCATGGACAACAGCTGGATAGAGAACCAGGGCTGGAACAGAGAGATGGGGACAGCCCAGAGAGAAGAGAAAGAGCGATCGATCTATCACCATTCACCCTCTCTGTCTGTCTGTCTATCTATCTGTCCATCTCCACCCACCCCTCTCTCTCTCTCTCTCTCCCCATCCGCCTCTCTCTATCCCCATCCGTCTCTCTCTCGTCTCCCGCAGAGACTGGCTGAGGAAGAGGAGGAGAAGTCACCGGAGGAAGATCTCAACCCCCCTATTGGTCCTGCCACCTGGACGTAAAGAGTCTCTTCGTTTCTCAGGGTGAGCGTGTGGTGGAGGGAAGGGACGCGTCGGCAATAGCAGAGGTGGGAAAACCAATGGAGGTGTTCAAGAAAAGGGGAGGTCGGGCATCTTCGCAGCCGTGCTTCCTGATTGGCCAAGGGAGTGATGTCCACACCTGTGAAAAGTGAATACCGTGTTCGGATTGGCTGAGGGGATGAGATGACAAAGGGTGTCTTGTCTGTACTACTCTTGAAGGGCCCTTCCCATCCTTTCGTCCACCTTTGGCCACTAGAACAAGCCAAATGGGCTCAGAACTTTCCGATGTTTCCCAGCCGGACAAAGTCATGGCATCCCCCAAACACCAGTTCCAGGCAGCCACTCCATGGGATTCCCCTCCTGCGGGGCACAGTGGCCTTGGAATGGGATGGGGCAGCTGGGATTTCCTGGGAAGCAGAATTTCCCAAGGATTTTCTGTCTGGAATACCAAAAGGATGGGATAAAAATTTGGATTGTCATTTGGATTAGGCAGAAATATTTCCATTGGGTCTTGGTGAAACATTTCCATTAGACATTATCCTTTGGATTATATTATATTATATTGAGATAGAAAGGATAGATTAGATAGAGGGGATGCATGGGGATAGATAGATAGATAGATTAGATAGATATGTAAGGGGATGGATGGATAGATGAGATGGGTGTAGATGGGGATGGATGGACGGATGGATAGATAACTAGACATGTGTCTGGAAGGATGGATGGATGTGTAAATAGATGTGTGTATGGGAATAGTTGGCTGGCTGTCTGGGTAGATAGATGGGTGTAGATGGAAGGATTACATAGATAGCTGAGGATGGGGCTCAATGGATGGATAGATTAGATGTATGGATGGTATGGAGATGGCTAAATAGAGAGTTTAGATTAGGTGGAGATGTATGGGAATGGATGGATAGATCAATAGATGAGTGTGTATTTTTATATATATATATATATATATATATAGTCTATCTTTTAGAAAGATATCTAAGGTAATTCCTTATATATTAAAGTCAAAACAAATTTATTCCAGAGAAGTGTTTCCATGAGGTTTTTTCAATGCTTTGGACACACAAATTTTCAGGGATTTTCTTCTCTCGGGCAGACTCCATCCTTCACTTCGCATCCCGGTCCGGGACCAGAGGAAATTGGGAAAAGCCGGGATTCTCCTTGGAAGGGAAAACATGAGATTCCACCAGCTCCTTTCGGGGTATCAGATTTGGGAGACCTTTGAGTGCATGTAAATGATTTATAAATGCAATGGGACAAAGGCAAGCCACTTTGCAGTCAATGGAAATCTGGGAATCTCCTGCAGGCTGAGGACAGTGGAAGGATCCAAAGAGCAAAAAGATCCCAGCCAGAGGTGAGTGGAAAATGTCCCTTCGCGCACATTGGTTCTGAAAGAGAATAAGCGAAAACTATGGGATGGGCCATGGCTTGGTGCCGGGCATTCCTGGGGGCTGGGATATAGCAGGGGATTGGGGGAAGCAAGGATGTGTCTCAGTGCTGGAGGTTCCCAGGGGCTGGGATATAGCTGGGGGGGACGGGACGGGTCATGTCTTGGTGCCAGGCGTTCCCGGGGAATGGGATATAGCAGGGGGAGCGTCGTGTCTTGGTGCTGGGGGTTTCTGGGGGGATGGGATATAGCGGGGGTGGGTATGGGGATGTGTCTCGGGGGTGGGGGTTCCCGGGGGCTGGGATATAATGGGGGGGCATGGCTCTGTGTTAGGCGTTCCCGGGGGCTGGGATATAGTGGGCGGGGGGAAGGGGCTGTGTCTCGGTGCTGTGTCTCGGTGCTGGAGGTTGCTAGTGGCTGGGATATAATGGGGGTGGAGGGGCCATGTCTTGGTGCTGGGGGTTCCCGGGGGCTAGGATATAACTGTGGCCCAGGGTTGTATCTCGGAGCTGGGGGTTCCCAGGGGCTGGGATATAGAGGGGGGCTGGGGCCGTATCTCGGTGCTGGGGGTACCAGGGGACCCCCAGGGGCTGGGATATAGAGGGGGGCTGGGGCCGTATCTCAGTGCTGGGGGTCCCAGGGGCTGGGATATAGAGGGGGGCTGGGGCCGTATCTCGGTGCTGGGGGTCCCAGGGGCTGGGATATAGAGGGGGGCTGGGGCCGTATCGCAGTGCTGGGGGTCCCAGGGGCTGGGATATAGCAGGGTGCCGGGGCCATATCTCGGTGCTGGGGGTCCCAGGGGCTGGGATATAGCAGGGTGCCGGGACCGTATCTCGGTGCTGGGGGTCCCAGGGGCTGGGATATAGCAGGGTGCCGGGGCCGTATCTCGGTGCTGGGAGTCCCAGGGCTTGAGATATAATGGCGGGGAGGGAACAGGGCTGTGTATTGGTGCTGGGGGTTCCCAGGCGCTGGGATATAGCCTGGGACAAGTAGCCATGTCTGCGTTTGTGTCTGTTCCTCTCTGTCACGGAGTGTGGGGGAGTCAGGGCCCTGCACCCCTCTTCCTGTGATTCCCCGGGACTCTCAGCCAGCCAGTAAAATGGAAGGTTTATTAGCCGACAGGAACACAGTCCCAAACAGAGCTTGTAGGTACAACCTCAGTCAGGTCCCTCTGGGGGGCAGGGAGCTTAGACCCCAGCCCTGGGGCTCCCTCCATTTCCCCAGACTGCTCCAAACTGAACCCCCCTCCAGCCGTCTCCCCCCCCACCTCCCCCTCGTTCCTCCTCCAGCCTTTGTCCAGTTTCCCAGGCAAAGGTGTCACCTGGTCCCAGCCCCCTCCTGGCTCAAGTTACACGCTCAGGTATCGTCCCTCAAGTCAAGTCACCCCTGCTCTCCCATCCCCAATGCCGACAGTCCCGGTAAAACTCCCCTGTGACACCCCCAGGTCAACACTCCCCCCTCCCTGCTGCGTCACATCTCTCCCCCCTTCGAGACTGAACTGAGCGGGGTCACTCTGACCCGTGACCTGGGGAAGTTCAGGGCCCCCTCTCCGGGACAGCGCATCCGCTATCAGGTTGGCACTTCCCTTCACGTGGACCACGTCCATGTCGTAATCCTGCAGGAGCAGGCTCCATCTCAGGCGTTTGGCGTTGGCTCCTTTCATCTGGTGCAGCCAGGTCAGGGGAGAGTGGTCGGTGTAGACAGTGAAGTGTCGCCCGAAGAGATAGGGCTCTAGTTTCTTGAGGGCCCACACCATGGCCAGGCACTCCTTCTCGATGGCCGCGTAGTGTTGCTCCCAAGGTAGCAACTTCTTGCTCAGGTACACGATGGGGTGTCTCTCCCCCTTTTCATCCTCCTGCATTAACACGGCCCCCAGTCCCGTGTCTGAGGTGTCGGTGAACACCAGAAAGGGCTTGTCAAAGTCTGGGTTTGCCAGAACTGGGCCACTGACCAGAGCCTCCTTCAGCGCCTGGAAAGCCTCCTGGCACTGCTCGGTCCAGACCACCTTGTCTGGCTTCCCCTTCTTGCATAGCTCAGCGATGGGGGTGGCGATGAAGCTAAAGTGGGGCACGAACCTTCGATAGTATCCTGCCAACCCAATAAAGGCTTGGACCTGCTTTTTGGTGTGGGGAGCGGGCCAGTCTCTGATCACCTCCACCTTGGCTGGTTCCGGCTTTAGGCGGCCGCTCCCCACCCGATGGCCAAGGTAAGATACTTCAGCCATCCCCACCTTCCACTTCTCCGCTTTTACAGTCAGCCCAGCCCCCTGGAGTCGGTCCAGCACTTGTCTAATCTGGGACACGTGGTCCTCCCAGGTCTGGCTAAAGACACAGATGTCATCAATATACGCCACGGCAAAACTCTCCATCCCCCTCAGGAGCTGGTCCACTAGGCGCTGGAAGGTGGCCGGCGCTCCCTTGAGGCCAAAAGGCAGGGTCAGGAACTCATAGAGCCCCAGAGGGGTGATAAAGGCCAATTTCAGTCGGGCATCTGCATCCAGCGGCACTTGCCAGTAGCCCTTTGTAAGGTCCATGGTGGCAAGGTACCGAGCTCCTCCCAGCTTGTCTAGGAGCTCGTCCGGCCTGGGCATGGGGTAGGCATCAGATACAGTGATGGCATTGAGCTTCCGATAGTCCACACAGAACCGGACCGACCCGTCCTTTTTGGGGACCAGCACCACCGGCGAGGCCCAAGGGCTGGCAGATGGCTGGATCACCCCCAAAGCCAGCATGTCCCGGACCTCTCTTTCCAGGTCCTGAGCAGTTTTCCCTGTGACTCGGAAGGGGGAGCATCTTATCGGCGGGTGCGACCCTGTCTGCACCCGGTGGACAGTCAGATTAGTGCGTCCAGGCTGGTTGGAAAACAGCTGTCGGTACGGATGCAGCACCTCCCTGACCTCAGCTTGCTGGGCAGGGGTTAGCTGATCCGAGAGGGGAATTGTTTCCAGGGGGGAACCAGCTCTGGTCCCAGGGAATAGATCTACTAAAGGGTCATCTCCCTGCTCTTCCCACTGTCCACACACGGCCAACACCACATTCCCCCTGGCATAATATGGCTTCATCATATTCACATGGTACACCCGGCGGTGGTGTGCCCGGTTCGACAGCTCCACCACATAGTTTACCTCATTGAGCTGCTTGACGACCTTGAAAGGGCCCTCCCAGGCGGCCTGTAGTTTGTTCTTTCTCACTGGGATGAGAACCATCACCTGATCCCCGGTGGCGTAGGCACGGGCCCGCGCCGTGCGGTCATACCAGACCTTCTGCTTCCTCTGGGCTCTGGCCAGATTCTCCCTGGCCAGGCCCATGAGTTCAGCCAGTCTCTCTCGGAAGATCAGGACATACTCCACCACTGTCTCTCCATCGGGAGTGGCCTTCCCCTCCCACTCGTTTCTCATCAGGTCCAGGGGGCCCCTCACCCTCCTGCCATATAACAGTTCGAAAGGCGAAAATCCGGTAGACTCCTGGGGCACCTCCCTGTACGCGAACAGCAGGTGCGGTAAGTACTTGTCCCAGTCCTGCGGGTGCTGGTTCATAAAGGTTTTCAGCATCATCTTTAGCGTCCCGTTGAACCTCTCCACCAGCCCGTTGGACTGGGGGTGATAAGCTGAGGCCCAGTCGTGCCGGACCCCACATTTCTCCCACAAGCACCGGAGCAGGGCCGACATGAAGTTGGAGCCTTGGTCTGTCAAGACTTCCTTGGGGAACCCCACTCGGCTGAAAATGGTCAGGAGCGCATCGGCCACGGTGTCTGCTTCAATGGAAGCTAAGGGCACTGCCTCGGGGTAGCGGGTGGCAAAATCTACCACCACCAGAATGTATTTCTTCCCCGACCGGGTCGTCCTGCTCAGAGGCCCCACGGTGTCCACGGCCACCTTCTGGAAAGGCTCCTTTATGATGGGTGTAACCCTTCTGCCCCTCAAAAGAGTTGGCAGCAACAAGGGCCAGGTTCAATATCTAGGGGATCCATTCCAATAACACAATGCAAACCGGCTCGAGCCCCCACCCGGTGACCTGGGACCAATATATACCACCCCCGCTGGGCGCCTCCAAGAGGCGATACTTCCCCTCTCCCAAGCACAGAGTCTGAGGGTAGCAAAAAGCATTTTAATAACAGAGAGAAACAATGTGACGTTATGTTGGGGAAACACCACCACCAGGATTCATAACACAACCCATGAGCAAAAGACCCACCCCAAGCAAATTGGGGCGTGTCCTTCCCCTTGGGTTCTTGAGTCCAGCAACCCCAAATCACCTTCGCTCCGCCAGCCGCCCCACGAACTCCTTCGCTCGGCTCCGCAGCCCACCAGCAGCTCCCACTGTCCTACGAACTGCTCTACCGGCCTGTCCACAAGGCACCCCAGCCCTCTGCAAACTGCTCCACAATAGACCTTCAGGCTCCCCCACTGCTCAACACAACGCTCAGCGATTTCAGCTCTTAGTCAGTTCAGCTCTTTGGTGAATTCAGCTTATAGTAGGGGAGCCCCAGTGCTGGTGCACCATTAGCCCAAAGTGAGCTCAGCAGCCTGTGACTAGACTCCTAATGGAATCAAAATTAGCTCTGAGATTCCACAGTGGAGGGAGGAGGACGTGCAATTAGCATGTAAGGCCCTCCCCAAGGGGCCCATGCCACCAAGTATTAATGCTTATCCTCAGCCTCTCTCCATTCACAGAGTTTTGGAACCCATGACCCTTGCCTAGCGAGTGCTACTTAGTTGATGGTGAGTCCCTCCATCATAACAAAAGGCCAAGTACAGTTCCCAGCACAGTTCCCATAATCAGGGTAATGACAATTTATTCTTCCTGCCCCAATAACAGAGACACTGGGGATCCCACAGCAGCCAAAGTGACCATTTGGGCAGCTATGGCCTCATTCTAGGCGGGGTGGGTGTGCCTATGCAAATGAGATCAGCCCCTGAAGTTCTTTTCCACAACTTGCCACACCTCACCACCAGATGTCAGGGTGGAGCTCATCCTGACACTGCTTACATGAGCAAAGGTCTCAAAGTTGCTTTCCCCTTGTCCCGGGGCCTTCCCCACCCTCTGACAGGGGTCACAGGATCGGCAATACTGCCGGACCATGGCAAAGACCCCAGGCCAGTAAAAGTCCTGTAGCAACCTCTGCTGGGTGAGCCGGATTCCCTGGTGCCCTGCGAGGGGGATGTCATGGGCCAGGGACAGGAGCCTGCGGCGATACTTCTGGGGGACCCCCAGCTGCCTCCTGATCCCACAGGACTCTACTTCCCTTGTGGGAGCCCATTCTCGGTACAGGAACCCCCTCTCCCACAGGAACCTCTCCTGGCAGCCTCTCCTCATGGTCCGTCCCACACTGAGGTCGGCCAGGTCCCTTAGCTTCCGCAAGGAGGGATCTTTCCTCAACTCGGCCTGGAACTCAGCGGCTGGGGAAGAGATGGGGCCCGATTCCCTCTCATTGGCCGGGTCTGAGGCCACAGCCTCTCTGAGCCGTGCCCCTCGGCGCTCCCTCCCCGCCAGGGGGGTCCTGCGCCTCCGGTGTGGTACCCTCCGCAAGGTCAGGGTGCAGTGCCCCTCGCCGGCTCTGGCTACGGATCACAACCAGGGCAGTCTGGGGGTTGCTTGGCCAGTCCTCTAGGTCCCCCCCATGAAAACCTCAGTGGGCAAAGGGTCGTGCACCCCCACATCCTTGGGGCCCTCCTTGGCCCCCCATTTCAGGTGTACCCTTGCCACGGGCACCTTAAATGGGGTCCCGCCCACCCCTGTCAGGGTCAGGTAGGTGTTGGGCACCACCCGATCTGGGGCCACCACCTCGGGCCAGGCCAGCGTCACCTCCGTGCCTGTATCCCAGTATCCATTGACCTTCCTCCCATCCACTGCCAGGGGAACAAGGCACTCTCTCTGGAGGGACAACCCCGCGCCGCCGCCCCCCCCCCGTAAACCGAGCACCCTGAGTCCGGAGCATCCAGCCCCCAAGAGGAGCTGGTCTGGGAAACTCCTCCCTCTTGAGCAGGTGGTAAGCTGTCAGCCCCCCTTGCCTGGGAAGCCTGCCCCTCCTCCAGCTGGGTCCCTGCCCAGTTAACCCTGTGTGGGTTTGGTCAGCTCAGTCTGTCCTTGAGCTTGGGGCACTGGGTCTGTATGTGGCCTCTCTGGCCACAGTAATAGCAGCTCATGTCTCGTTGGTCCCCTCAAGCCGGTCGGTTGGTCCTGACGCCGGATGTTCCCCTTGGGAGGGAGTTTTCCATATTCCCCATTGGGAGGTCCCAGGATGACTCTCTCTTGGCATCGTGGCAGTGGTGGGCCTGTTCCTTTGGGACTCCTCCCTGCCACCCCCTGACCAGCTCTTCACAAACTCGTCGGCAAGCTGCCCTGCGCATTGCGGGTTCTCTGGCTTTTGTCCACCAACCATAGCCTCAGGTCGGATGGGCACTATTCATACAGTTGCTCCAGTACGATCAGGTTAAGCAGGTCCCTCTTCGTCTGGGCCTCATCTGACCACTTGTGGGCATATCCCTGCATTCGGAGGATCGGTTCTAGATATGTGACCTCAGGGGTTTTACGTTGACTCTGGAACCTTTCCCAGTACATCTTGGGAGTCAGCCCAAACTCGTGGAGCAGGGCCTTTTTGAATAGTTCGTAGGCCTCTGCCTCCGCCCCTTCCATTCGTCTGTACATCGCCACGGCTTTGGGGTCCAGTAAGGGGGTGAGAAACCGGAGTCTGTCTGCCGGGTCAACCCTGTGCAGATCGCAGACCTTCTCAAAGGCATTCAGGAAGTCATCTATGTCCTCCCCTTCCTCACGCTGGGCCAGGAAGCACTTATCAAATCTCCACGCAGTCCTGGGTCCCCCCTCACTCACCGCAGCCGGGGCCCCGCTGCTCCTCAGCCTGGCCAACTCCAGCTCATGCTGACCCTGTTCCTCGCCATCCTCCCGCACCTTCTCCTGATCTTCCAACTCTTTCAGTTATAGCTCTCTCTCCCATTCCAGCCGCCTCAGCTCCAGGGGTGGTTGCAGGGGTCACAGTACCCTCCATATTCACGGGGTTCCTCCCAGCCCCTCCCCTAGGCATAGGATGCCCTCTGCAGCCTTCTGACCGCTCCCAGCTGGGACAGATCCTGGTGCCCGCGCTGCATCTGCCGGGCTGCTTCCCTCAGAGGCAGGGATCGGTTCATCCGAGCGATCCTCCTCCTCCAGCTGGGCAATCAGCTGTTCTTTGGTGAGCCACCCAATGCGCGGCCCCCTCTGCCTGCACAGCTCCACCAGGTCACTCTTAAGGCACTTATTATACATCTTCCATCTGGTCACTCACAGGCCTGTGCGCTCGCAGCTCCCCACGGTCTCCAGGGAGAACCCCTAGTGTGCCAGCCCTTCTCCAGGTCACCACCTCTCTCCCAGGATCGAGCCGCAGACTCCTCCACCCCTGGGACCACTTGCTGCAGTCCCGAGGGGGACCCCGTTACTGCGACAGTCCTTCTTGCTGGTCTCATACTCCCAGGGGTTAAGCACAGCTCCTCTGCCCCCCAAAACTGCTCCTCTCTGAATCTTCAGCACCCCTGGTCCCCGTCAATCCCCCTTCGTTTTACTGCTCCCCAGTCACTTACTGCAGGAAGTGCTGCCCACAGGGTGCAGTACATCCCACCGCTGCCACCAGTTGTCATGGAGTGGGGGGGAGTCAGGGCCCTGCACCCCCCTCTTCCTGCTATTCCCTGTGACTCTCAGCCAGCCAGTAAAATGGGTTTATTAGCCGACAGGAACACAGTCCCAAACAGAGCTTGTAGGTACAACCAGGACCCCTCAGTCAGGTCCCTCTGGGGGGCAGGGAGCTTAGACCCCAGCCCTGGGGCTCCGTCCATTTCCCCAGACTGCTCCAAACTGAAACCCCTTCCAGCCGTCTCCCCCCGGGTCCTCCTCCAGCCTTTGTCCAGTTTCCCAGGCAAAGGTGTCACCTGGCCCCAGCCCCTCCTGGCTCAGATTACGGGCTCATGTATCATCCCTCATGTCACCCCCTGCTCTCCCATCCCCAGTGCTGACAGTCCCAGTAGAACGCCCTGCGACACCCCCAGGTCAATCCGCCCCGCTCCCTGCTGCCTCACAATCTCGGGTATTCATCCATAATTCTCCCATGTATCACGTCACGCCCAGCATGGATATTGACCGGTTTCCAGCCCAAGCCAGGTCCTTGTCCCATCCCGCCTTCCCCCGTCTTTCCCCTGACCCGGGATAGAGCCACTGGTCCAGTCTGCACAGAGCTGGTGCGCTATGAAAACCACGGACACAAAACCAATCTGCGAATTTGTGGCAAAGTCTCCAGATACCTTTTGTCAACCTCCCACCTCAAAAACAATCCAAGGGAAATCGTGGCATTTTCTCCCACCGGGTCCCAGCATTTTGGCGTTTCGGTTTTGAACGACTTTTTCTCTCCCTGTCCCCTTAGTTCCATTCCAATCACCAATGAACAGGCCCGATTGGATGCAAATGGTCACAACTGATGCCAAACCTTTCAATTGTGTCCAAAAACCGCACCGTCTTGTGCCACCCGAACTCAACTTCTTTTGACTTTTCGACTCATCGAAAGGTTTGAAACAATTCATTTTCACGTCCACCCAAAATGAAGATTTTCTTCAATTTTTCCAAATTGCCACCTGGACGATGTGTTTTCCACCCGTCTTTCCCTTCGTGCCCCAAATCCTGCCCCTTCCCTTCACCCTGAGAGTTTCCACTTCCATCATCTCTATTTTTTCCATAATTTTCCCTTCTTTGAACCTCTCCCCATCTCTTTTCTCCTCCTCCCCAAAGACAGGTCCTTCTTCCCCTCCTTTGGCAAAAGATCCAATTGTTTCGGGTGGGAATTCCAGCGAAGAGGAGAACAAGAAAGGCAGGGCAAGAGAATGAGCATCATGATCATTGGTGAGGCCTCATCTGGAGTACTGTGTCCAGTTTTGGGCCCCACACTTCAAGAAGGATGTGGATAAATTGGAGAGAGTCCAGCGAAGGGCAACAAAAATGATTAGGGGACTGGAACACATGAGTTATGAGGAGAGGCTGAGGGAGCTGGGATTGTTTAGCCTGCAGAAGAGAAGAATGAGGGGGGATTTGATAGCTGCTTTCAACTACCTGAAAGGGGGTTCCAAAGAGGATGGCTCTAGACTGTTCTCAATGGTAGCAGATGACAGAACGAGGAGTAATGGTCTCAAGTTGCAGTGGGGGAGGTTTAGATTGGATATTAGGAAAAACTTTTTCACTAAGAGGGTGGTGAAACACTGGAATGCGTTACCTAGGGAGGTGGTAGAATCTCCTTCCTTAGAGGTTTTTAAGGTCAGGCTTGACAAAGCCCTGGCTGGGATGATTTAACTGGGAATTGGTCCTGCTTTGAGCAGGGGGTTGGACTAGATGACCTTCTGGGGTCCCTTCCAACCCTGATATTCTATGATTCTATGATCTGTCTGTTTCTGGGGCACCTGGCACCGGCCGCTGCCGGTAGACAGGACACTGGGCTAGATGGACCTTTGCTCTGACCCAGTATCTTATGTTCTTCTCACATTGGGGTCGTTTCGTGGTTAATAACCCCAGGCCCCATAAAGGTGAATCCTTTCTGCCCAGCCATGGCACCAGTTGGGCTTCAAGATATTTCACCTGGGGTGTAAAATTGATTGAGCTCTCAGGAGATTCTTGGGTACCACAATTCCCATCAACGGTGGGGTATCCGGGTCGACCAATGGTACATACCGAAACAGCTATTACCGTGAGACCTGAGCACCTCACAACCTTTCCCACATTTACTCTCGCAATACCCCTATCAGGTAGTGAACTGTGATTATTAGCAAGAAGGGAAACTGAGACACGGAGCGGTTAAGTGAGTTGACCACGGTCATACAGGGAGTCTGGGGTGGATAAGGGGTTTGAACCCAAGTTTCCTGAGTGCCAGCCTGGTGCTAGATCTGGTGGAAAAATTACCTGATAGAGCAATAATCTTAAATAATCTAGTACTTAGTGTATGTATACATACAGAAATAGATTAAACCTTTTAATATTCTATGCTATATTCAATCATACAGAGCAATGGATGGGAATTGGATTTTCCGTTTATGGGAAATTGCTTAATTAAAAAACAAATGTGAAAAAACGGCAGGAAAACCACAATGTTCACAATTTCCCACTGAACGAAATTGTGAAAAAAAATCACTTTGGGTGGATTGAAACGTTGGGGGCTTTTCCCCGATAAAATCAAAATACCCTGCTTGGCGGGCGAGCTTTTTGAGCGGGTTTAAAGGCACCCCATGGATTTTGTTTTGGAACGTTTTCCCGCCGTCTCAAAACCGCGTCGTGGTTTCTTCCCTCCATGAAGTGTTATCGAAATGGACAGGTCGGTCGAAATCTTTTCATTTCAACAAACGCGGCATTTTTGGCCAACCACCAGTTCTGGGGGGGGGGGCGGGGAATTCACCACCCTGCTCCATCCATCACCTGTCATACTGTATAATCCGATATCGGCTATTTATTTCTGGGCCTGAATCGGAAAGTCCGGTTGAACGGAATCACCCCGGTCGACAGGGGATGGTTTTTCACTTATCAAAGCAGAACAACTGGCGAGAGGCGCCAGCGGGGGCCGAGGTGGCTGGGTCCAGGCTGTGTTGTGGGGGTGAGTCCTAAGGGGTAGAGCACTGGACTAGAGGCCAGGACTCCTGGGTTCAATTCCGAGCTCTACCATTGGGTGACCTTGCGCCGTACCTCAGTTTCCCCATCTGTGAAGTGGGAGAGGATGACCCGGCCCCCTTGGGAAAGTGCTTTGAGATCTGCACATCCGGGTTCTTCAGCTCTTTGGTGTTGGTGGGGAGGGAAATGTGGGGTGGATGAGGGAACCTCTCCCCCACACTGTACTCCTCCTGTCTCTTTCGTCTTCTCTTGCCCTCGGGTTAGAAAATGCCAGGTGAGCGCTTTGGGGAAGGGGTTGAGATGATGGGTGGGAGGAAGGGAGGGGGTGGGGCGATAGGCTGGGATGAAGTGGGATGAGGGGGCCAGTGGTGGGAGGGTGAAGTTGTAGGGCAGGAGGGATGGGAGGGGCAGGGGGAGCTTGGGGCCCATATGGGGGCTGCATGATGGGGAATTGGGGGGACCTCCCCCCCCCGGTATTCCCAAGACTATTTCCTGACTGCCCGGGGTGGATGAGGCTAGATTTTGGGGGGGAGAGAGGAAAATAGAGCCAGGGCTCATTTTGGTGGGTCATACCAAAATGGCACCCAACTGGTTCCTCGCCATATGCCAATCCCCACAGGCCCACCTCCTTGTTCACCCCACCTCATTTTTGCCTCATAACCCATGACCGCCAACTCCACTTGCCCCACCCACCTCCTTAACCCCACCCCTTCCTCCATTGACCCCTCCCACCTCCTTAGCCCCACCTCTTCTCTGCAGGGGAGGAGGCGGGTCTGGAGAAGGATGTGGAGTCTTCTTGTGCTCCCCCTCCTCCCATGAGAGGCGGGTCAAAGAGAAAGGGGCGGGGTCAATTTTAGTCACAAAAAAAAAGCAGAACTAAGGGGGGGAGGGGGAACCAGGGAACTGGGAGGGACTAATGGAGGAAGGGGTGGGGCTAATGGAGGAAGAGGTGGGGCCAATGGGGATCGGTGGAGGAAGAGGTTGGGCGAAAGGAGTAGCTCCTAGGAAGCGGGAGGGGCCAATAAGGGGAGGAGTTCAATTAAGGAAGAAGGGGAGGGGCTAAGGAGGAAGAGGTAGGGCCCGATGGGGAAAAGGGTGGGACCAGGGTGAAGAGAGGGGTTGGGGGAGCTCATGGGGAAAGGGGTGGGAAGAACAGGACAAGGGAGGTGGGAAGGACCAATGGCAGAAGGGGCGGGTCTAATTGAGGAGGGGTGGGGCTTATGGCAAAAGAGGTGAGGTCAATGGGAGAACAGGGGCATCTCTGCAGGAGTGGGGAGAGCAGGGAAAGGGGCTGAGGTGGAGGGGCAGAGCTAGGAAAGAAGGGGTGGAGTCAGCCCAGAGGGGGAGGAGCCTTGCAGGGGGCGGGGCTCCTTCCACAGGAGGCGGAGCCAGGGACGGGAACACACAGGACAAATCCCCTAAAGCAATGGGAATTTCCACCATCTCCGTCCACTTTCTCCTTCTGATTCTTCCCCCCACTTTGCCCATCCGCTCCGTGACCCGATGCGCCCCCGCGACCGCTCTTTTCTTTCATAGCATTTATTTTCAATTCCTTTTATTTCCTTTTGGGGGGGATCTTTTCCCTTGTCCCCCCTTTTCTTTAAATACACAACAAATGCCGGGTTTTTTGGTGCTCCGGTGGGGAGGGCGGGTTGGAGGCGGGGGGGAGCACAAGCCCAAGTTTTATTTCCCCCCCTTCCCCCCCCCCATGGTTTGTAGTACGTTTGGTTCACAGCGACGAGCGGGCTCACAAAACGGCCCCTTCCCGTCGTAGAAATGACTCGATCCTGGGGTGCAGGGGACACGGGGGGGGGGGAGTTTAAAACTACCCGACCGGGTGATGGAAATAAAATCATTTCGACGGGATGAGGTGGGGAAGGGGGGCAGACCCAGCCCTTTGCCGTCGGACGTTGAGGTGCGGCCTCGGGCTGAGTTCTCTTTTGGGGGGGCGGAGGCGTCTGTCAGGTCCTCGCTCGGGTGGTTGCGTGGTTGGTGGGTTTTTGGTTGCGGTAGGAGAAGCTTTGGCTTCGCGGGGCGGCAGGTGGGGGGTGAATTCGTTCCCTCGTCCGGCGGCCTGGGTGGATGGGGAGGAAGTTTTTGGGTCGGGGGAACCGGGCACGTGGGGATCTTTTAAAGCCTTTCAAGGATTGGGGGTCGGGGGGGCACGTCCATCGATCCACGCCCTCCTCCCCGCCCCGGGTCGCCCCGGAAACACTGGGGAGCGAGGGCTGAGCCTGCAAAGCCCTCGGCCGAGAGACCGGCGGGGCGATGGGCCCCCGGTCCCCTGTTTGGTTGGGGCTGGAGCCAGTGTCTGTCTGTCCGTCCGTCCGTCCCGACGAGTTCTATACACAATGGGCGGAGCATGCTCGAGGGGAGGAGAAGAGGCGGGATTTCGGGGGGGGACGGATGGGGGGTCCAGGGGTTGCCCCCCCCCGTTTTTCATTTCCTTGAGTTTGTCTCTCGTGCTGTCCTTTGAGTTGAGTTTTGGTTTTGGCCTGTCTTGATCGGTAACAGTACGGGGCATGTGCTGGGGGGGGCAGCCTGGGGGGCACCTGGGAGTTGGCATGGGGGGAAGGGAGGCTGGGGGAGGAGAGGGAGGTGGTGGGGTGGGTCATGTGGAAGCCCTGTCTCATGTGTGTGGGGGGGCAGAGTCTGAGACGTCTCTGGGGTGCACAGGGAGCATATGTGGGGCTGAAGGCTGGGGGCATTTAGGGAGTCTGCGTGGCGGGAACATGCCTGACACGTGTGTGGAGAGGTGGGGGTGTGTGGGGCCAGCTGTGTTGGGAACACGCCTAGCACACGTGGGGCCACCTCGCCAACCAAGAAGGCCGGGTGTGTGCGTTCAATTCACGCCCCCCCCACGCACCCAGCTGTGCCAACTCCCTAGAGCTGGGTTGGGAGTATGGGGGAGGGGCAAGGGGGCACATTGGGAGCTGGGGAGGCAGACTGGGGGGTATGTGGATATGTTGGAAGCTGGCAGTGGGTGTTCCGGGTGGGGGGTCCCTCAGGACCGGGGCAGTCCTGGGTTGGGGTTCCCCAGAGTGAGGGGGCTTGGGGGCTGGCATTGGGGGTTCCAGGCTGGGGGTCACCCAGGGCGGGAGGGTTCCGGGAGGCGGGGGGGGAGGGTCCAGGTGCCCCCCGTCTCCAGCTGCACCCCGCGCGGTTCATAAAGCTAGAAGCGTGGTCGAGGTAGAGTTGCTTTTTGGGCTGGGGTCCGAGTGAGGTAACTTTGCTTCCTCTTTGGCAAAGGCCGGGGTGGGGCCGGGGGCGGGGCCGGGGGCGGGGCCGGCCTTGCGGCGGTGGGCGCTGGAGCGGAGGTGGGCCCCCAGCGCCTCCCGCCCGCTCACCAGCACCTCGCACGCCAGGCAGTGGTAGGTGCAGACGGGCACCCGCAGCGGAGCGGGCGCCGGCTGGCCGTAGTAGCAGAAGCCGGTCTGGTGGGCCGCGGCCGCCGCCTCCCCCTCGAACGCCGCCTTGCACTGGCAGCATAGGTAGTGGTGGGCCACGTCCACCGTGGAGACCCCGGCCGGCTCGGGGGCCTCGGGGGCGGGCAGCAGGCTGCCGGGCAGCAGGCTGATGAGGGTCTGAGGTATGACGGGATTCATGGGGAACAGCCCCTTCTTCATGCCGTACAGCTGCTGGAAGTAGCCGCCGGGCAGCGGGGCACTGAACAGAGAGGCCGGGGCACCCGCCGGCACGGAGAAGGGCAGGAACTGGGTGCCCAGGAGGGCGGGCACCGTCGGCTTCAAACTCTTCAGGGTCTTTAGGGTGGGCGAGGTGGGGTTGGCCACGGTGCTGGGAAGTCTGGTGGCTCCGGCGACGGACGCTCCGGCAGCTCCCGGCTCTGGCTGGGTCTCCCCGGCGGGCTCCAGAGCTGAGCCGAGCTGGCTCTGAGGTAAGGGACGTCCTGGCGGCGTGGAACCCAGGAGTCCGGTGCTGGGGGCGGCGGAGGGGCCTGCTCAGAGGAGGGGGAGGGGAAGGGGAAAAGCATTGCGGGGAGGTCAGCATGGTGGGCTGAGAGTCCCTGCCCCTCCCTGCCCACCTGGTCCCACTCTATCCGTGCCCCCCCCTCCCCGGCATAACCATGGGAACTCCACCCCAACCCAGAGAGGGAAGGAAGTTGGGAAGGGGGAGGGGAGCCGGGGTGTAGGAAGCTGGGAGTGGGAAGGGAAATACGGGAGGAGAGGGGAAGAAGGGTGGGAAGCAGGGGGCACCGCTAGAGGAGAGGGAGTGGGGCGCATGCAGAAGGGGGACAGGGCAGGGGGAAGGTGGGTGGGCCCGGGGCGGGAGAGGGAGGAGCAATGTAGAGGCATGGGGTCGGTAGGAGGATGCTGGAAGCAGGGGCAGGGAAGCCCCCTTTCCCCTCCCCCCACTGACACCACTCACCTCTCCATGCCCTTCCACTCACCTGTGGCGCTGGCTGCCGGGGAGGCTCCAGGGGGGACGGGCAGGAGCGGGGGCCCTGGCACCCCTTCGTGGCCCTCGCTGCGCAGCTGGGCCTGCACGGCCTCCTTGAGCCGGGCCAGGTGGCCACGGGAGAACAGGTGGCCACGGCAGGAGACGTAGAAGTCGTACTTGACCTGGCAGATGGGGCACTCAGCCCGAGGCTCAGGGGGGCCCTCAGAGGGAGCCCCAGGGCCCCCCTCACCCAAGGCTACCTTAGCCTTCTTCTCTTTGGCCCGTGCGTTCTGGAACCAGACCTGGATGACCCTCTTGGGCAGGCCGATCTCCTCGCCCAGCACCTCGCACTCCTGCATGGTGGGCGTTCGGTAGGCCTCATAACACGCCTTCATGATCTTCAGCTGCAGGCTGGACATCTGGGTCCGGTAGCGGCGCTGGCCCAGCAGATCCAGCCCAGCCACCCCCTCCGACGCCCGCCCGTGCCCGCCCGGCGACTCTGGGTCGGCCAAGGAGGAGGAAGAGGAAGAGGAGGAAGAAGAGTCGCTCAGATCACCACCAGATGGGCTCCGGGCTTCGTTAAACTCTGATGGCTCTGGCTCGGCCTGGTTGATGCTGTAGGGGACTTTGGCTGTCCCACTATCAGAGACGCCATCAGAGGTGTTGGCCATCCCCCCACCGGAGACATTGGAGGTCCCACCAACGGAGATGTTGGCCGTCCCCCCACCGGAGACATTGGAGGTCCCGCCAACGGAGATGTTGGCCGTCCCCCCACCGGAGACATTGGAGGTCCCGCCAACGGAGATGTTGGCCGTCCCGCCGATGGTGACGTTGGCCATCCCGCCACTGGAGATGTTGGAGATCCCAGCAACGGAGACGTTGGCTGTCCCGCCCCCAGGACTCAACTTGGCCAAGGAAGAGGATGGGGAGGTCTTGATGGGGGGGATCCCGGCGCTGGCAGCGCACCGGAACTGTCCCTTGCGTTCCCTGGCACGGGTGTTTTGGAACCACACCTGCACCACCCGTTTCTTGAGCCCCACCTCCTCTGAGATACAGTCCAGCATCTTGCGGGTGGGGTTCGAGTCCTGCACGTACCAGCGGTAGAGGACGTCCAGCTGCTCTGGGAGGATGGTGGTTCGGAGACGCTTGTCTCGCGGAGGCTCCCCTTCGCCACTGCTCCCGCCACCCGGCGACTGGCTCCCATCCTCATGCTTCCTCTTCATGGGCACCCCCTGGCTGCGGGGCAGCTCCGGCAGTGGGTCATGAGGGGCCAGGAGTGCTGAGCCATGGGCTCCTGGTGCATCTGAAGAGAATGCGGGGGCATTGCTCTCCAGGGGCTCCATGGCTCCATCGTTCACTGGCTGATCTTCCTTGGGGTCTCCATCGCCCCTTGGTGCCTCTTCCTCCTCTTCCGCCTCCTCTTCCTCAGCTGGTGGCTCAGGCTCTTCCTCCGGTTCCTCTGGCTCTTCCTCTCCTTCTTCCTCCTCCTCCTCATTGCCTTCCACTGAGGGACGGTCATCATAGCATTTCTTGAGATGCCGTACCAGGTCAAAGATGCACCGGAAGGCGGCTTGGCATTTCTTACAGCTGGGTTGGCTGGTGACAATGCCCCCTCCAGCACCCCCTGCCTCAGCGCCGTTCTTCCGGGCCTTCTGCCGGGCATTCTGGAACCACACCACGATGACCCGGTTGGCCAAGCCCAGGAGGATGGAGAGACGCTCCACCTCGCCGTCCTTGGGGTAGGCGCTGGCTTCAAAGAAGGACTGGAGAGCCTGCGACTGGAACTCGGTGAATTTGGTGCGGGAGAACCGCCGGCTCGACTGACCATCCCGGGATGGGTCCATCCCTGCTTCCTCTTCCTCACCCTGGACCCACCGCCCTTCGGCTTCGGCCAGCCCTGGGGGCACCACCACCGGCACTGGCTGCATCAGGAAGGGTGGGCAGAGAGGGGGGATGCCGGGGGGCGCTGGGGGGATCTCCGTGGGGGCAGGGCCCTCGGACGGCGGGTACATGCTGTCGTAGGTCTTCCGGAACTGGGCGGCGTAGCGGCTGAGGGCCTCGAAGGGCAGGAAGCGCCGGTGAACGTGCTCCTCGTGCGTCTTCAGGATGAGCATGTTGGAGAAGACCTTCCCACAGGTGCCACACCGCAGCTTCTCGGCCGGCGGGCGGGGCAGCGGGGCCACTGGAGGGGGGGCTGTGCCCCCCGGCCCCTGCTTTCCCTCATTGTACTGAATCACCAGCTCGAAGCCGAAGTTCTCCAGCAGAGCCTTGGCCGCCGGGTGGGAGGCCACGTTGGCTTCCTCTCCGCCAGCGTCCTCCTCCGTCTCCGTCTTGGCCGGGGCAGGCGGCGGGGGCGGCGGGGGCGGGGGCGGCTCTTTGGGTGGAGCCAGGATCAGCGGGGCGGACGGGGCCGGCAGGGCCAGGGCCGGCGCAGCCAGCGCGAGCTTGGGCGCCCCCTTGAGGTCGTGCAGGTAGAAGGGCAGGAGGAGCTGCTGCTGTTGCAGCTTGAGGAGAGATTCCGGCACGACCGGGAATGGCGGCAGCAGCGGGGGGGAGAAGAGCGGTGCCGGGAAGGGCAGCGCCCCTGGCACCTCCAGGATCTTGGGGGGCTCGGCTTCAGTGGGGGGCACCGGGGCTGCCTCCCCCGCCTCCCCTGCCTCCCCTGCCTCTCCTTTGCTGGCGGCCTCCGCCTTGGCCACCCGGGAGCGGGTCTGGTGGAGCACCGAGCGCATGTGGATCTCCAGGGTGGAGCTCTGGTTGTACGACACCCGGCACGTGGTGCATTTGTAGGGCTTGTCGGAGGAGGGCGGGGGGGCACCGGGAGCCCCCGAGTCACCCCTGGACGGGGCGCTGGGGTCGGCCGAAGCCTTCTTCATCTTGTGGAGGTGGGAGACGGAGTTGTAGTGGACCAGGAGGATGTTCTTCTGGGTGAAGGACTCTTTGCACACCGTGCACTTGTAGGGCCGCGACGGATCCAAGAACTTGTCCAGGGCGAAGTTGGTGGCTTTCCGGTAGGACAGGGGGTGCCGTGGGTCCTGGAGGGCCGGCAAGGTCTCGGGGGGGCGCTGCTGCTCCTCAGAGGGGGCGGGAAGCTGGACAGGGGCTTCCTCCTCCATGTCGTTGGCCTTCGGAGCCGGGGGGGAGGCCGGGCAGGGCTGGGGGGGCAGGTCGGCTGCTGGAGGAGGAGGCGAGGGGGCAGGGGCGAGTGGGGCTGAGGTGGTGGCGTCTCCAGCAGGGGGCGCTGCAGCAAGGGGGGAGGAGCAAGAGAAAGTTGTGGGGGGATCAATAAAGGCGGCGGCGGTTCTGGGGAGGAGTCCCCCCATATACCCCCCACTCCAGTCTCCCCAGGGGTGAACCCTTCGTGAATCCCTTGCCATCCTCCAGCTCCCATCCCAGCCCCAGGGGGCGCTGTGCCGGTGGTCCCGGTCCTGCCCCATCTCCCAGACCGGCCCCAAGGGGCGCTGTGCCGGTGGTCCCGGTCCTGCCCCATCTCCCAGACCGGCCCCAGGGGGCGCTGTGCCGGTGGTCCCGGTCCTGCCCCATCTCCCAGACCGGCCCCAGGGGGCGCTGTGCCAGGGGTCCCAGCCATTCCCCATCTCCCATCCCGGCCCCAGGGGGCGCTCACCTGTGGGTGCGAATTCACACTCCCCCCTGCACTCAGGGTTGGGGGCTGCTCCTGTCTCGGGAGGTTCGGGGGCAGGGCTGGGTAGGACTTTGGTGGCAAAGTTCATCTCCACTGTGGTGGCCTGGGCAGAGAACGAAACAGGAGAATTAAATGAGTTATACCAGGCCCGGACCCCGTCTCCCAGCCTGGCACTCGGGGGCACGCTGCTGGGGGGGTCCCAGCCTGGCACTGGGGGGCGCTGTGTTGGGGGGGTCCCAGCCTGGCACTGGGGGGCGCTGTGCTGGGGGTCCCAGCCTGGCACTGGGGGGCGCTGTGCTGGGGGTCCCAACCTGGCACTGGGGGGCGCTGTGCTGGGGGGGTCCCAGCCTGGCACAGGGGGGCGCTGTGCTGGGGGGGTCCCAGCCTGGCACTGGGGGGTGCTGTGTCGGGGGGTCCCAGCCTGGCACTGGGGGGTGCTGTGTTGGGGGGTCCCAGACTGGCACAGGGGGCGCTGTGTTTCAGGGGGGCCCAGCCTGGCACTGGGGGGCGCTGTGTCGGGGGGGTCCCAGCCTGGCACAGGGGGCGCTGTGTTTCGGGGGGGTCCCAGCCTGGCACTGGGGGGCGCTGTGTCGGGGGAGTCCCAGCCTGGCACTGGGGGGTGCTGTGTCGGGGGGGTCCCAGCCTGGCACAAGGGGGCACAGTGCTGGGGGGGTCCCAGCCTGGCACTGGGGGGCGCTGTGCTGGGGGTCCCAACCTGGCACTGGGGGAGCAGTGCTGGGGGGTCCCAACCTGGCACTGGGGGGTGCTGTGTGTCGGGGGGTCCCAACCTGGCACTGGGGGGTGCTGTGTGTCGGGGGGGTCCGAGCCTGGCACTGGGGGCACTGTGTTTCGGGGGGTCCCAGCCTGGCACTGGGGGGCGCTGTGTCGGGGGGGTCCCAGCCTGGCACAGGGGGTGCTGTGTTTCGGGGGTCCCAGCCTGGCACTGGGGGGCGCTGTGTCGGGGGGGTCCCAGCCTGGCACAGGGGGCGCTGTGTTTCGGGGGGTCCCAGCCTGGCACTGGGGGGCGCTGTGTCGGGGGGGTCCCAGCCTGGCACAGGGGGCGCTGTGTTTCGGGGGGTCCCAGCCTGGCACTGGGGGGCGCTGTGTCGGGGGAGTCCCAGCCTGGCACTGGGGGGCACTGTGTTTTGGGGGTCCCAGGCTGGCACGGGGGGGCGCTCACCACAAGGAGCAGTTTCTCCACACATTCGGGCACCACGTTGTGGACGTGACTGAGATGGACCCGCAGGCTGCCCCTGCCCACCAGCTGCTCCTCCTGGCACAGCGGGCACCGGTAGGTCGGCTGCAGGGCATGCTGGGAGACGGCATGGCTGCGCACCCCCGCCAGCGCCCGGCTCACGTAGCTGCAGTATGGGCAGCAGAACACCTGGGGGGGCAGGGGGGCCGAGAGAGGGGTTGTCAGATCATATGGGGGGCGAAGCATTTGGGACAGGTGAAAAGGACCCAGGCCTCCGGGATGGGGGAAAGGGACCCCGGCATCGAAGACCAGAGAGGGGATCCAGGAATCTGGGACAGCTGTCCTGCAGCTCCCAGTCCCAGGAGGTGGGGCAGGGAGAGACAGGGCTGGGCAAAAAGGGACCCAGGAGTCCGGGACCGGGGAAAGGAACCCAGGCATCTGGGACAGCAGCCCTGCAGCTGTCAGCCCTTGGGGCATGGTGGAGGGACCAGGATTGGACCCAGGTGTCCGGGATGGGGAGTCGCCCTCTCCCAGTTGGGGTGCTCACCACGGTCTGGGTTTCCCCCGATGCGTGGCTCTTCGTCTCTGTCTCGTCCAGTCCTGCAGTGTGTGTGGGGGTGTGTGTTAGTGACTGGCTCTGCTCCCCCCCCCACCCAACCTGCACCCCCTTGAGCCCCCCCGGGGCAGACGGGATGGGCTATGGAAGTGGGAGCAGTCGGGTGGGGCTGGGGGCATGATGAATGGGCGGCATGAGCCCCCCTTTGGAGCGGCTCGCCCCGCGGCCCACCCCGTCTGCCTTCGACCCTGCCCCTCTCCCCCTCCGCGGGAGCCCCTCCCCCTCTGCCCCCCGCCGAACTGCCCTGGGCCGCCAGCCATGCCCAGCACCAGCCCGCTGGCCTCCCCCTTGGGCACAGCCTTGGGGAGCGGGCGAGCATGCGCGGGGTCAGGGCCACCAGGCCACCCGGCTGCAGGAGGGTCAAGCAGGGAGGGCAAAGCTGGAATCTCCCAGCGGGTTGCAGGAACCCAGGTGTCCTGCGAGGGGGGGGGAGAGGGCAGAACCCAGGCGTCCTGCGGCGGAGGGGCCACTCACCTGGGGGCGGGGCTTTGTTCAGAGTCTCTTTCTCGGGGGTCGTGGGCTCAGATGCCGACTCCTTCCCTGGTGGGGGGGCAGACGGGATGGGTTATGGGAGTGGGAGCAGTCGGGTGGGGCCGGGGGTGGGGAAATGCTCCCCCGCCCCTGCTTCGTTCCCCCCATCCCTGTGTCAGTTTTGTTCGACTGGCCCCAGAACCAGACCGTGCCCCTCACTCCCGACCCGCAGCTCCCTGCCAGCCCAGCCCCCACCCCGGGCCCTGCCGGTGCCCCTCACTCCTAACCTGCAGCCCCTGCCGGCCCTGCCCCCCCACCCTGCCAGTGCCCCTCACTCCCGACCCGCAGCCCCTGCCGGCCCTACCCTGCCCCCCACTCAGCTTTGCTGGTGCTCCTCACTCCCGACCCGCAGCCCCTGCCGGCCCTGTCCGCCCCCCCCGGGCCCTGCTGGTGCCCCTCACTCCTGACCCGCAGCCCCCTGCCAGCCCAGCCCCCACCCCAGGCCCTGCGGTGCCCCTCACTCCCGACCCGCAGCCCCCTGCCAGCCCAGCGCCCCTCCCCCCTGCCACCCTGCCGGTGCCCCTCACTCCCGACCCGCAGCCCCCTGCTAGCCCAGCTCTGCCCCCCTGCTCGGCCAGTGCCCCTCACTCCCGACCCACAGCTCCCCAGGTTCAGGGGGTGGGGAAGGGGGGGCAGATTCCAGGCCTGGGGTCCCCCGTGCGGCTGTCAGTCGCACAGAGATAATTTCTCTCTTTCTCTGGCTCATTTTCCCCGTTCCTTCATTCGCCCCGCTGGTTGCTAGGCAACGAGTCCCGGTGTCTGTCAGAATCCATGCGGGGGGGGGGCGAGTTTCCCCGCAGCCGCTTCGCGCTTGAATGTGTCCCAGGGCGGCATGAGCCTGAAACACCCCGGGGGGTGGGGAGCAGCGGCCGTGACGGCGCCCCTCACTCCCGATCCGCAGCCCCATGGTCTGCCCACCCTGGGCTCCCCCCCTTTCCCAGCTCTGCCAGTGCCCCCCCCGACCCATAGCCCCTGGGTACCGGTGCTCCGGGGCACGGGCTCGGCCAGGCGGATGCATCTCTCCAGGGCCTTGGTGCCCTCGTCTGTGGGTCGCCCGCCCTGCAGCAGGTGGAGGCGGTGCTGGCCCTGGGCATCGCGGTGCCGGGGGGCCCGCAGGTGGGACAGAATGGCGAGGCAGGAAGGAGCGGTGGTGTTGCAGAGCAGGCAGTGGAAGTGCGGGGGGTCGGGACCCGGCGCCGACGCCTCCAACTCCAGCAGGAACTGGGGTGGGGAGAGAGAGATCAGAGGTGTTGGTGGGGGAGCCCCCCCAACCCTGCCCCCAACACTCCCCTCCTGGCTTCCCACCCCCCCAGAACCAATGCGTCCCCCCCTCTGTTGGTTGCCTCACCCCCATGCCCGGTTGCCACGCCCTCCCCTTTCATTCCCCGCCTCCAGTGCATGGCAGACCCGCCCTCTCATAGCCCGGGCACACTCCTCATGCCCCACCCCTTCTGCTGTAGCCCCACCCTCCCCTGCTAGCCCAGCCCCTCCTCACCTTGTATCTTGGCTTGCCCTCCTCTGGTCCCCTCCCATCCCCTCTCCCCCAACTCCACCCTCTCCCGCAGCCCTGCCTCATCCTTACCTGGAAGCCCCCCCTTCCCCAGAGCCCTGCCCCCTCACCTTGTAGCTTCGCTCGCCCTCCTCGTGCCCCGCCCCCCGCACGTGCAGCCGCATCTTCTCCTTGCTGTTGGTCTCGTAGTCGCAGAGGTTGCAGCGCAGGTGGAGGGGGGCCGGGGCAGGGGCAGGGCCAGGCTGCAGTTCGGCCCCTCCGGGGGCGGCGGTGGGCAAGGCCCCGCCCCCCTCGCGCAGGTGGGCAGCCAGCTGGTACTTGTGGGCGTGCTTGTCAGTCTTGAGGTGCAGCTGGAAGTTGGCCTTGAGCTGGGTGCCGTAGGCGCAGAGCCGACAGCGGTGGAGATCCCCCGCCACCTCCTTCCACTCGGCCTCGGGCAGCCGGCGCGGAGCGGTGGAGTGCCGCAGCAGCTCCTCCACACTGTCCGTGCCGAACCGCTGGCACACCAGGCAGCCGAAGAGCCGCTCCGATGCCACTGGCACAGCCAGTGGGGGGGAGGCAGGGGCCGGCGGGGGCAGAGGACATGGGGAGGGGGAAAGTGACACCGGAGCCGCTGGGGCTGGGGCAGGGAGAGAGAGAGAGAAGGGGAAAGAGAAAGAGGAAAAGGAAGAAAGAATGAGAGAAAAGGGAAGAATGAATAGGAAAGAAAGGAATAAAGAATGAACAGGAAATTGAAAGAAAATGAACAAGAGAGAACGAATAAAAGAGAGAAAGAAAGAATGAATGAACGAACAAATGAGGGAGAGAGAAGACAAAAAGAATGAATGAATGAAACAGGAAGAAATGAGGAATGAATAAATGAGCAAGAAAGGCAGCCAGAACGGGGAAACAATTGAAAGAATGAATGAGAGGAAAGAGAGAAAGAATGAATGTGTGTGAGCAAGAAAGGAGGAACGCATGAACAAGAAAAAAGAGGAATGAAAGAACAAATTAATGTATAAGAAAGAATGGGTAAAGAAAAAACAATGAAAGTAAAGAAGGAAAGGATGGATGGATGGATGGATGAGAGAGAGAAAAGGAAAGAACAAAAGAAAAAAGGAATGAATAAAAAATGGAAGTGGAAGGAATGAGAGAAAGAATGATTGCGAGTCAGAAAGAAGGAAGGAAGAAACGAATGAAAAGAAAGATAGGGCGAAATGTAGAGAGAAGATGGACAGAAGAGAATGGATGAAATCTGTTAATATTGACCTGAAAAGATATTTTCCCTACTGCCCCCACAAACTCTCTTGGGGGATCCCAGCCTTTCCAGCCCCCTCCAGATTCTCAGTGTCCTGCCCCCTGGAAGGAGGAAGAGGAATGATGGGATGGAGCAGGAGAGAAGGGATGGGAATTTCAGAGGTGGCAGTAGGGTTGGGAAGGCGGCGAGAAGCTCACTGGTGGGGTGGACACGGGGATACATGGTGAGGAAGGAGCGACATGGGAGGACGTGAACAGGGATCCCCCTATTGATGGCCATCCCAAAGTTGGACCCCATTGTTGGCCAACCCAACATTGACCCCACTGTTGGCCAACCCACCCAAAATTAACTACTGAGGGGAATGGGGGGCACAGTGTGGGCAGAAGGTCACTGGTGGTGATGGTGTTGACAGGGGGAGATGTGAAGGCATGGTGTGAGTGTCACAGTGAGGCAAAGGGCCACAGCCCCTTACCTGGTGCTGAAACCGCCCCCTTCCTCCCAGCGGGACCCAGTGGGTGGAAGCCATTGAGCAGCAGCTGGGCTGGTTCCATGGGCTTCTCCACCCGCAGTCCCTGGACGGCGCTGGTGGCTCCTGCATGGTGGTGGCCATGGTGGTGACCCAGAGCCTGCACCCCATAGAACTGGAAGAGCTCAGTCTGTGGCTGCTGTTTCCCCCCACTGCTGCCCCCCGGCTGTCCCAGGAGTCCAGGCAAGGCCAGTGGCAGCCCTTGGTGGAGGAGAAGCACATTCTGCATGTGCTTTTCTGATGTCATGTGGATGCGTAGGTTGCGGGAGATGCCGGTCTCATAGCTGCAGACTTTGCACTGCCAGGACGTCTTGCTCTTGGTCTCTTTCTCCTCAGGGGCCACAGGGGTCGGGGCTGTGGGGGTGGCTGGTGGCACCGGATGGGCCCCGCCGCTCGTGTTGGCTTGGAAACCCTGAAGGTTGGCTAGATGCTTGTCCGACTGCATGTGGATGCTGAGGTTCCCCTTGGTGGTGGTGGAGTAGTTGCAGGCCTCACAGCGGTATGGCTTATAGCCACAGTTGTAACTCTCGCCGCGGGCGAGGCGTGGGTGGGGGCCTCCGGCACTGCAGAAGGCGCAGTGGCTGTTGCTTTCAGGATGCTTCTCCTTCATGTGGACATCCAAGGTCTGCTGGTACTTGTAGTGCCAGTTGCATTTGGGGCACTTGAGGGTTTTGCAGGAGTTGCGGGAATGCAGCAGGGACATGTGGCCAGAGAGACTGAGCCCAGGATAGGCCATGGCCGTGTAATCGTCCCCAAAGCCAATAGGGACCCCTCCAGTGTTGGGGTTGACCCCGCTGTTGGCCAACCCATCATTGGCCTCATTGTTGAGCTCGGTGTTGGCCAACCCAACGTTGACCTCGGTGTTGGCCTTCTCTGGTGGTGGGTCATCTGGGACGTTGGTGCCTCTTGGTGGGCTTTGGCCGTGTGAGCTTTGGTCTGGCGGAAGCCTCAGCCCATCCTCTTCTTCCTTCCTGCCTTCAGCCTTCTCCTCCTCTTGCTCCTCCTCCTGTCCCCCGTTGGCCCAGTCCACGCTGCCGGCCCTTGAATCTTTGGCATCGGGTGGCTTGCGTCCTTCTTGGGGGCTTCTCTCCTCCTCCTCCTCCTCCTTCATTACATTCACCCATCCACTACACATTCCGGCGCTGAGGTCCACCCTGCTGGTGGGGTTATTTGGTTCTAGGAAGCTGAGGGCAGTGCCCTGGAGAACGGCGGGAACCCCTCGGGACAGGGCCCGGCGCTCCCCAGGGCTGAACTGCACCCCATGGGCCGAGAGGGCATGGGATGCCAAGGAGCGGCCCTGTCGGAAGGAGAGACGGCAGGCCAAGCACAGCCAAGGTGGCCATGATGGTTCTTCCTCTTGGCCAACTTTGGCTTCCCCCTCCCCGTCGGTGACGGCATCTTTGGGTTCGGTGGGAGAGTTTTTGGCAGAGGTGGTGGGAGCAGAGGCCCTGGCTAGTCGGTAGCTGCGGAAGGCGCCGGATGGGGGCTGCTCGCCCGGCGCTGAGGTATTCTGGGACATTTGGTCAGTAGACATAAAGCCTTGGTTGGGGCCGCCATCTTGGACGTGGAGGGTGGACACCGGCAGGGTTGCCGTGGCGCCAGGGTAGCCCTTTGGTAAGAGAACATGGCTGCCGCTGAGGAGATAGGCTGAGCCATCAGGGAAGAAGAGCAGATGGGCTGTGCTGCCATCATCTTCCACATCCTCTTCATCATCATCATTGCCTCCTTCTTCCTCCTCCTCCTGGCCATCTTCCCTGGGGGCCGAGGGTTGGAGGAGGGATGGGCTTGGTGCTACTAGGCTGAAGCCTGCCTGGAGTTGTGGGGTGGACAAGATGGCCGCTGGGAGACTGGCGGGGCCTGGTTCCAGCCGCGGGATGGGGCTGGGCCTCATGGTCTCAGCGGGGAAAGGGGAGGCGGAGGGGGGGTCCGGCAGGGAGGGTTCTTTGGTGGCTGGAGGGGCGGAGGGGTCCTGAGGTGGCCAGCCCGCAGCCCTGGCATCCTGCCCGTCGGCCAGGGGGGCGGAGGAGGAGGAGGCAAAGTTAGAGGGAGCGTCCATGGCGGTGGAGGCAGGAGGAGCGTGGAGGGGTCATCTCAGCGCAGGAGCCGAGACCCTACGGGGGGCAGGGGGGAGAACAGAGTGAAAGAAGGAGGGTGAGAAAAAAGGAGAGCACGGGAGCCCCCGCACACCCCCCCGCGCCCCCCCGCCCCCTCCACGCAGCCAGGACCCATCGAGACTGGGCGAGCAGAGCCCCCTACGGGGCAGGGCCTAGTACTGCATCCCCCCACACCGGCGACCAGGGCCCCACTCCTCCCATCCCCTGTGGCCCCTGGGCGGGGACTGGCCGGCTCAGGGGGGCTGGGAGTGGGGCGCAGGGCCTGTCCCCTCCATGGGGCGCTGGCTGGAGGATTGGGGTGCCGGTTGGGGAGGAACTGGTGGGGGAGGGGGAGATTGTTTAACTTGCAAATAAGAGGAGTTTATTTAACTGGCAAATCCAGGCTGGAGGAGGAATTTCCATTGCAAATGCAGCTGGACACAGGCTGGGAGTGGGGGGGGGAGGACACAGGGGAGGGGCTGAGAACCACAGGGGGCACTTGGGGAGCTTGGGCTGAGAGACAGAATCGCCAGGGCATGGGACCCCTGAGACCAGCCTGCTCGGGGGAACCAGGCCTAAGAGCGGCGAAATGCACCTCCACCTCCCGGATAGCTAGATGCAGGGGGTGCAGGTGGGTGGATGGATCGGGGGGTGCAGGGGGTGGGTGGGGATAGAAGGGTGGATGGGGGGGTGCAGGTGGGTGGATGGATCGGGGGGTGCAGGGGGTGGATGGGGACAGGTGGATGGATGGATAGGGGGGTGGGTGGGTGCAGGAGATGAATGGATGGGGAGTGGGTGCAGGGGGTGGGTGGGGATGGATGAATGGATAGGGGGGTGGAGGGTGCAGGGGGTGGGTGGGGATAGAAGGGTGGATGGGGGGGTGCAGGGGGTGGATGGATCGGGGGGTGCAGGGGGTGGATGGGGACAGGTGGATGGATGGATAGGGGGGTGGGTGGGTGCAGGAGATGAATGGATGGGGAGTGGATGCAGGGGGTGGGTGGGGATGGATGAATGGATAGGGGGGTGGAGGGTGCAGGGGGTGGGTGGGGATAGAAGGGTGGATGGGGGGGTGCAGGGGGTGGATGGATCGGGGGGTGCAGGGGGTGGATGGATGGATGGATGGATGGATAGGGGGGTGGGTGGGTGCAGGAGATGAATGGATGGGGAGTGGGTGCAGGGGGTGGGTGGGGATAGAAGGGTGGATGGGGGGGTGCGGGGGGTGGATGGAAGGGTGGATGGGGGGGTGCAGGGGGTGGATGGATGGGTGGATGGGGGGGTGCAGGGGGTGGATGGATGCAGGTGGGGGGAGGCCATAGTCTGATATTCCTTCCTACTCGTCCCTTGCCGTAGACCCCTCCATTTGCCGTCATTCGGCCCCCCTTTCCCCATCCATCCCCCCGTCTCTCTCCCCCTTTTCACCCCCCCGTTCCCATCTCACTCCGTCTCCCATGTCTCCGCTGGGGCGAGGGGAGGGGGAGTTCCAGGCGGGGGGGGGCGGACTCCCCCCTCCGAGGGGAGTCTTGTGGATGCAAATCACCTCATTAAGGAACCAGCGGCGGGCAGGGTAATTAGCCTGGGCCTTGTATTTCTTATCAGCGACACAAAGGCAGCGGGGTGGGGGAGGGGAGAGAGATGGAGGGAAGAAAACAGGGGCTGGAGGGAGGGAAAGGGAAGGATGGAGGGAGCGAGGCAGCGGGAGACAGGGAAAGAAAACGAGAGAGAGCTCGGGAGAGCGAAAGGCTGGAAAAGAGGGTTGGAGGCAGAGGCCAGAGGGACTGACGCAAGGAATGAGACAGAAGGAGGGATGGAGGGAGGGAACGAAACAGACAGAGGAGAAGGGGGGACGACGATGCAACAGACAGGAAAGAAGAGAACGGAGGAAATGGAGGAGGAAGGAGGGAAGGAGACAGAGGAGGAGAAAGGAGGGAATGAAGCAGGGAGAGGAGGATGATGGAGGGAACGAAGCAGGGAGAGGAGGAGGAAGGAGGGAAGGAGACAGAGGAGGAGGAAGGAGGGAACGAAGCAGGGAGAGGAGGAGGAAGGAGGGAAGGAAGCAGGGAAGGAGGAGGATGGAGGGAACGAAGCAGAGAGAGGAGGAGGAAGGGGGAAGGAGACAGAGGAGGAGGATGGAGGGAACGAAGCAGGGAAGGAGGATGGAGGAAACGAAGCAGGGAAGGAGGAGGAAGGGGGGAAAGAGACAGAGGAGGAGGATGGAGGGAACGAAGCAGGGAGAGGAGGAGGAAGGAGGGAAGGAGACAGAGGAGGAGGAAGGAGGGAACGAAGCAGGGAGAGGAGGAGGAAGGAGGGAACGAAGCAGAGAGAGGAGGAGGAAGGGGGAAGGAGACAGAGGAGGAGGATGGAGGGAATGAAGCAGGGAAGGAGGATGGAGGAAACGAAGCAGGGAAGGAGGAGGAAGGGGGGAAAGAGACAGAGGAGGAGGATGGAGGGAACGAAGCAGGGAGAGGAGGAGGAAGGAGGGAAGGAGACAGAGGAGGAGGAAGGAGGGAAGGAGACAGAGGAGGAGGAAGGAGGGAACGAAGCAGGGAGAGGAGGAGGAAGGGGGAAGGAGACAGAGGAGGAGGATGGAGGGAACGAAGCAGGGAGAGGAGGAGGAAGGAGGGAAGGAGACAGAGGAGGAGGAAGGAGGGAACGAAGCAGGGAAGGAGGATGGAGGGAACGAAGCAGGGAAGGAGGAGGAAGGGGGGAAGGAGACAGAGGAGGAGGATGGAGGGAACAAAGCAGGTAGAGGAGGAGGAAGGAGGGAACGAAGCAGGGAAGGAGGAGGAAGGGGGGAAGGAGACAGAGGAGGAGGAAGGAGGGAACGAAGCAGGGAGAGGAGGAGGAAGGAGGGAAGGAGACAGAGGAGGAGGAAGGAGGGAACGAAGCAGGGAGAGGAGGAGGATGGAGGGAACGAAGCAGGGAAGAGGAGGATGGAGGGAAGGAGACAGAGGAGAAGGATGGAGGGAACGAAGCAGGGAGAGGAGGAGGAAGGAGGGAAGGAGACAGAGGAGGAGGATGGAGGGAACGAAGCAGGGAAGGAGGAGGATGGAGGGAAGGAGACAGAGGAGGAGGATGGAGGGAACGAAGCAGGGAGAGGAGGAGGATGGAGGGAACGAAGCAGGGAGAGGAGGAGGAAGGAGGGAAGGAGACAGAGGAGGAGGAAGGAGGGAACGAAGCAGGGAAGGAGGATGGAGGGAACGAAGCAGGGAAGGAGGAGGAAGGGGGGAAGGAGACAGAGGAGGAGGATGGAGGGAACGAAGCAGGGAGAGGAGGAGGAAGGAGGGAACGAAGCAGGGAAGGAGGAGGAAGGGGGGAAGGAGACAGAGGAGGAGGAAGGAGGGAACGAAGCAGGGAGAGGAGGAGGATGGAGGGAACGAAGCAGGGAGAGGAGGAGGAAGGAGGGAAGGAGACAGAGGAGGAGGAAGGAGGGAAGGAAGCAGGGAGAGGAGGAGGAAGGGTGGAAGGAGACAGAGGAGGAGGATGGAGGGAACGAAGCAGGGAGAGGAGGAGGATGGAGGGAACGAAGCAGGGAGAGGAGGAGGAAGGAGGGAAGGAGACAGAGGAGGAGGATGGAGGGAACGAAGCAGGGAGAGGAGGAGGATGGAGGGAACGAAGCAGGGAGAGGAGGAGGAAGGAGGGAAGGAGACAGAGGAGGAGGAAGGAGGGAACGAAGCAGGGAAGGAGGATGGAGGGAACGAAGCAGGGAAGGAGGAGGAAGGGGGGAAGGAGACAGAGGAGGAGGATGGAGGGAACGAAGCAGGGAGAGGAGGAGGAAGGAGGGAACGAAGCAGGGAAGGAGGAGGAAGGGGGGAAGGAGACAGAGGAGGAGGAAGGAGGGAACGAAGCAGGGAGAGGAGGAGGATGAAGGGAACGAAGCAGGGAGAGGAGGAGGAAGGAGGGAAGGAGACAGAGGAGGAGGATGGAGGGAACGAAGCAGGGAGAGGAGGAGGATGGAGGGAACGAAGCAGGGAGAGGAGGAGGAAGGAGGGAAGGAGACAGAGGAGGAGGAAGGAGGGAACGAAGCAGGGAGAGGAGGAGGAAGGGGGGAAGGAGACAGGAGGAGAAAGGAGGGAAGGAAGCAGGGAGAGGAGAAGGAAGGAGGGAACGGAGGAGGAAGGAGGGAACGAAGCAGGGAGAGGAGGAGGATGGAGGGAACGAAGCAGGGAGAGGAGGAGGATGGAGGGAACGAAGCAGGGAGAGGAGGAGGAAGGAGGGAAGGAGACAGAGGAGGAGGATGGAGGGAACGAAGCAGGGAGAGGAGGAGGAAGGAGGGAAGGAGACAGCGGAGGGGACAGAGCAAGGCAGTGATGGGGGGGTGACCCAGGGGTCCATGCCGCAGGCGGTGGGGGAGGGGCGGGGTCGGTGCAGGCCGATTTGGGGAGATTCATGTTGGGGGGGCGACGGGGCCGCAGCAACTGTCAATAAAACGAGCGAGATGTCGAGAAACCAGCCTGTGGGGAAGGGGAGATGCTCTGCCCCCCCCCGAGCCCCGTTGGTGCCCCTCACTCCCGACCCGCAGCCCCCTGCCAGCCCAGCCCTGCCCCCCCCAAGCCCCGCTGGTGCCCCTCACTCCGGACCCCGCAGCCCTGATAGCCCAGCCCTGCCCCCTGCTCCCTTCGCTCTCACCTGGGGGGCAGGGCTGGCTTGTGGCACTAATTGGTGGGAGAGGAGAAACGCTCGGTACCAGCTCGGGGAGCCCCGGAGAGGGGAGCTCCCGGCTCCTCCAGCCCCGTTCCAGCAGGGGGCGCTGGGGGGGCAGGAGGGCAGGGCCTGGCTGGGGGTTGGGGGGGAGGGATGCCTGCGGTGGTTGGCCTTTCTCCTAGGCCTGACATCCCACAATGCACTAGGGCACTCGTTTGCATCGAATTTGCATACAACCCTGAGCCCGGGGTGTCCCAGAGGCTTCTCTGCTCTTGTTGTGTGTGCTGAGGGGTGGGGGAGGTGTGGACTGGAGGCTCCACCCACTCATCTGCATATGCAAATATGCAAACCCCACCAGAGGGCGCAGGGCAGAGAGACTGGAAAAGCCACAACATCCTCTGGCTCTCTTGTGTGTGCGCCGATCGGGTGTGTCAGCGGGGTGTGTGTGTGTGTGTGTGTCTGTGTGTGTGCACGTCTGTGTGTACCGATTGGGTGTGTCGGCGGTGTGTGTGTGTGTGTGTGTGTGTGTGCGCCGATCGGGTGTGTCAGCGGGGTGTGTGTGTGTGTGTGCGCCGATCGGGTGTGTCGGCGGGGTGTGTGTGTGTGTGTGTGTGTGTGCACCGATTGGGTGTGTCGGCAGTGTGTGTGTGTGTGTACCAATTGGGTGTGTCAGCTCTGTGTGTGTGTCTGTGTGTGTGTGTATGTATCAATCGGGTGTGTCAGCTGTGTGTGTGTGTGCATCGACCAGGTGTGTTGGTTGTGTGTGCACACGTGTATGTGTACCGATCGGGTGTGTTCGCTGTGCTTGTGTGTGTGTGTGTCTGTGTGTACCGATTGGGTGTGTCGGCAGTGTGTGTGTGTGTGTGTGTGTGTGTGCACAGGTGTGTGTACCAATCAGGTGTGTCAGCTCTGTGTGTGCATGTGTGTGTGTGTGTGTGTGTGTATCAATCGGGTGTGTCAGCTGTGTGTGTGTGTATCAACCAGGTGTGTTGGTTGTGTGTGCGCACGTGTATGTGTACCGATCGGGTGTGTTCGCTGTGCTTGTGTGTGTGTGCGTGTGTATCGATTGCGTGGGTCAGCTGTGTGTGTCTGTGTGTGTCTGTGTACGTGTGTGCACTGATTGGGTGTGTCGACTCTGTGTGTGTGTGTGTGAGTGTGTGTGTACCGATTGGGTGTGTCGGTGGTGTGTGTGTGTGTCTGTGTGTGCACAGGTGTGTGTACCGATCAGGTGTGTCAGCTCTGTGTGTGCATGTGTGTGTGTGTGTGTGTGTGTATCAATCGGGTGTGTCAGCTGTGTGTGTGTGTATCGACCAGGTGTGTTGGTCGTGTGTGCGCACGTGTATGTGTACCGATCGGGTGTGTTCACTGTGCTTGTGTGTGTGTGTGTGTACCAATTGGGTGTGTCGGCAGTGTGTGTGTGTCTGTGTGTGCACGGGTGTGTGTACCGATCAGGTGTGTCAGCTCTGTGTGTGCATGTGTGTGTGTGAGCGTGTGTGTACCGATTGGATGTGTTGGCAGTGTGCGTGTGTCTGTGTGTGTGTGTGTGTGTGTACCGATTGGGTGTGTCGGCGGTGTGTGTGTGTGTGTGTGTGTGCGCACTGATTGGGTGTGTAGGCAGTGTGTGTGTGTGTGTCTGTGTGTGCACAGGTGTGTGTACCGATCAGGTGTGTCAGCTCTGTGTGTGCATGTGTGTGTGTATCAATCGGGTGTGTCAGCTGTGTGTGTGTGTATCGACCAGGTGTGTTGGTTGTGTGTGCGCACGTGTATGTGTACTGATTGGGTGTGTTCGCTGTGCTTGTGTGTGTGTGTGTGTGTGTCTGTGTGTACCGATTGGGTGGGTCGGCAGTGTGTGTCTGTGTACGTGTGTGCACTGATCGGGTGTGTCGACTGTGTGTGTGTGCACCGATTGGGTGTGTGTCGTGTATCTCGATAGGGTGTGTTGACTGTGTGTGCGTGTGTGTGTCGTGTGTATCTATCAGGTGTATCAGCTGTGCACGTGTGTGTGGTGTATATCCATCAGGTGTGTGTTGTGTAGCTCCATCGGCTGTGTCGACTGTGCATGTGTGTGGTGTATATTGACTGGGTGTGTGTTACGTACATCCATCAGTGCATCGACTCTGTGTGTGTCTTGTGTGTGTCAATGGGGTGTGGGAACTGGAGGGGTGGTGTATATCGACCAGCTGTGTGGCTTGGATGCGTTATGTATACTGATCACGCGCGCGTGTTCTCCACATTGATTGGGCGTGTCGCCTGGGGGTGTGTTGTGTGTATCCATTGTGGGTGTGTCAATTGTATGCCAGCTGTGCACTGGTGCACTTGCTGTGTGCGTCGACTGCACACGCGTGCCCCTGTCCTGTCTGTGCCGAGTGTGTCATTGTGCGACTCTGGGGGGATGTTTGGGGGGTGTTACAGAATGCGGCAGTCCAGGGAGCCCTGTCTCTGTGTGTGCTGGCTTGTGTGGCTCAGTGTGTTGTGTTTGTGTAGTCGCACTTGAATGACCCGTCTTTTTTGAGGGTAGGGGGTTGCATGTGTGTTGACGGGTATGTTGTGTATTTGTGTGAGATGTTGTGTGTGTTCCTGTCTCTCTCTGGGGGTGCTGTGTATGACTGTGAGATGCTTGTGTATATGGTGTGGTGGTGTGTAGCGGGGTGAGGGTGGAGGTTTTGGTTAGCACCTATATGTATATGGCGTGTGTGATGGGGGGGTATAGAGGTGTCTACATGTGAGTTGTGTGTGTCTGGGTGGGAGTGGTTGTGTGTACATTATTCAGTGTCAGGGTGCGGGGTGTGTGTGTGGCTGACAGCACGTGTTGTGTTACTGGGGATTGTGTGGTTGTATCTGGCTGTGGGAGTGGATTGTGTGTGTGTGAGAGAGAAAGACGGGGGAGTGTTGGTGGGGGGGTTGTGTTACTGTGGCAAGGAATGGGAGGGGGATGTGGTGGTGGTTGTGTTGTTGTGGGCGGGTTGTGTTATTGAAGTATGTGCTGTGATGTTGTTTTCCATTTGGAGATTATGTCAGGTGGGTTTTGTGTTGTTGTATTTGTTCTCTGGTAGTGTGTTGTGGGTTTCTGTTGTGGTGTAGTGTGCAGTTAGGGTGTGTGGGTGTCTTTAGGGTTTGTGTTGGAGTCATATGTTTGTTGGGTTGTATTAGACGATGTTTCTACTTTGTTTGTTGTGACTGGTTTTCTGGGTGTCTGTTGTGTACTTTTTGTGAGGGTTAGGTTTTGTGTGTGTTGTTGGTTGTGGTCTGTGTTTCTTGTGGGTTTTGCATTTTGCATATTGTTGGCTGGTTGTCCTTTCTGGTTGTTGTGGGTTTTGTATATTGTGTGTTATTGGTTGGATTTTGTGTCAGTTGGTTGCGTTTTTGGTGGGGGGTGTTGTGGATTTAGTATTTTGTGTCTTGGTGGTGGAGTTTTTGTGGGGTTGGGATTGGGGCTTTGTGCGTTGTTGGTTTGTGGGTTTGCGTTGGGAGGGGTTTATTGTGGATTCTGGTTTTATTGTGGGTTCTCTGCGGTTATGTGATTTGTATTTTGTGTGTTGTTGCTTGGTTGTGCTTTTTGGTGTTTGATTTCTGGGGGGTTGTGTCACCATTTGCGGGGGGTGCTTTGTGAAACCTTGGCGGGGTTTGTATGATTGTGTGTTACATTTGTCATGTTGTGTTTGGCCTCATTCTGGGAGATGTGTTTGTGCTGGGCTTTTGTGGTGTTTACATTTGCTTCTTCATTTGCCTGTTGTGTGGCCTGGTTGTGTGGTTGTGTGCAGCGTCCTGCTGGCTGGTTGTGTTTTGCGAGGGTGTGTTTTTGTGTGGAGTGTTGGTTGGTTGTGTTTTATCTTTCTGTTGTGTGGGACTTCGGAGGTGAGGGGCTAGCAGTTGTGTTGTGGGTCTGTATTGTGATTCTCTCGTGTGCGGTTGTGCGCTGGGTACCCCTGCCTGGTTCTGTTCTGTGTGTGTTGTGTCCTGCTGCTGGGTTGTGTTTGGTGTGTTTGTTTTGCTGTCTCCTCTGCTGTGTCCCATCACGAGCCCGTTGGGGCTGCTACACAACTCAATACGCACAGAACGGCAACACGGCAACAACCTCCTTTAGGCCTCAGCCAGAGAGAACAAGTGATTCAAACACCCCATACTGCCCAGATGGGGGGAGTCCCATAAAATCAGAGAGAGAACCCAGGAGTCCTGGCTCCCAGCCCCCCGCTCTAACCACCACACCCCACTCCCCTCCCAGAGACAGGGAGAGAACCCAGGAGTCCTGTCTCCCAGCCCCCGCTGTAACCACCCCCCTCCCGTGCTGTGGGTTCTATCCTGTGCGGGGGGAGGGGGGAGCGAGGGAGCGAAGAAGCAGGTGACGGAGGAAGAAGGATTGTAAAATCGATGGGCTGAGCCAGCCAGGGCACGGAGCTGTCGCCCACTGGAATATATGAGCTTCCTTGATACACTCCGACTTCCACCCCTCCGCCGGCCCGGCTTCTTCCTTCCCTCCACCCCTCCGCCGGCCCGGCTTCTTCCTTCCCTCCACCCCTCCGCCGGCCCGGCTTCTTCCTTCCCTCCACCCCTCCGCCGGCCCGGCTTCTTCCTTCCCTCCACCCCTCCGCCGGCCCGGCTTCTTCCTTCCCTCCACCCCTCCGCCGGCCCGGCTTCTTCCTTCCCTCCACCCCTCCGCCGGCCTGCTTCTTCCTTCCCTCCACCCCTCTGCCGGCCTGCTTCTTCCTTCCCTCCATCCCTCCGCCGGCCCGGCTTCTTCCTTCCCTCCACCCCTCTGCCGGCCCGGCTTCTTCCTTCCCTCCACCCCTCCGCCGGCCCGGCTTCTTCCTTCCCTCCACCCCTCCGCCAACCTGGCTTCTTCCTTCCCTCCACCCCTCTGCCGGCCTGCTTCTTCCTTCCCTCCACCCCTCTGCCGGCCTGCTTCTTCCTTCCCTCCATCCCTCCGCCGGCCTAGCTTCTTCCTTCCCTCCACCCCTCCGCCGGCCCGGCTTCTTCCTTCCCTCCACCCCTCCGCCAACCTGGCTTCTTCCTTCCCTCCACCCCTCTGCCGGCCCGGCTTCTTCCTTCCCTCCACCCCTCTGCCGGCCTGCTTCTTCCTTCCCTCCACCCCTCTGCCGGCCTGCTTCTTCCTTCCCTCCATCCCTCCGCCGGCCCAGCTTCTTCCTTCCCTCCACCCCTCCGCCGGCCCGGCTTCTTCCTTCCCTCCACCCCTCCGCCAACCTGGCTTCTTCCTTCCCTCCACCCCTCCGCCGGCCCAGCTTCTTCCTTCCCTCCACCCCTCCGCCGGCCCGGCTTCTTCCTTCCCTCCACCCCTCCGCCAACCTGGCTTCTTCCTTCCCTCCACCCCTCCGCCGGCCCGGCTTCTTCCTTCCCTCCACCCCTCCGCCGGCCCGGCTTCTTCCTTCCCTCCACCCCTCCGCCAACCTGGCTTCTTCCTTCCCTCCACCCCTCCGCCAACCTGGCTTCTTCCTTCCCTCCACCCCTCTGCCGGCCTGCTTCTTCCTTCCCTCCACCCCTCTGCCGGCCTGCTTCTTCCTTCGCTCCATCCCTCTGCCGGCCTGCTTCTTCCTTCCCTCCATCCCTCCGCCGGCCTAGCTTCTTCCTTCCCTCCACCCCTCCGCCGGCCCGGCTTCTTCCTTCCCTCCATCCCTCCGCCGGCCCGGCTTCTTCCTTCCCTCCATCCCTCTGCCGGCCCTTTTCCCTCCTTCCCTCCGCCAGCCTGCTTCTTCCTTCCCTCCACCCCTCCGCCAGCCCGGTTCCCTCCTTCCCTCCATCCCTCTGCCGGCCAGGTTCCCTCCTTCCCTTCATCCCTCTGCCGGCCCGGCTCCTTCCTTCCTTCCATCCCTCTGCTGGCCTGGTTCCCTCCTTACCTCCATCAGCCCGGTTCCCTCCTTCTCTCCATCCCTCCGCCGGCCTGGCTTCTTCCTTCCCTCCATTCCTCCACCAGCCTGCTTCTTCCTTCCCTCCATCCCTCCGCCAGCCTGGCTTCTTCCTTCCCTCCATCCCTCCGCCAGCCTGGCTTCTTCCTTCCCTCCATCCCTCCGCCAACCCGGCTCCATCCTTCCCTCCATCCCTCTGCCAGCCAGGTTCCCTCCTTCCCTTCATCCCTCCATCCCTCTGCTGGCCCGGTTCCCTCCTTACCTCCATCCCTCCGCCAGCCTGGCTTCTTCCTTCCCTCCATCCCTCCGCTGGCCCGGTTCCCTTCTTCCCTCCATCCCTCTGCCAGCCTGGTTCCCTCCTTCCCTCCACCAGCCTGGCTTCTTCCTTCCCTCCATCCCTCCGCCAGCCTGCTTCTTCCTTCCCTCCATCCCTCCACCAACCCGGCTCCATCCTTCCCTCCATCCCTCTGCCAGCCAGGTTCCCTCCTTCCCTTCCTCCCTCCATCCCTCTGCTGGCCCGGTTCCCTCCTTACCTCCATCCCTCCGCCAGCCTGGCTTCTTCCTTCCCTCCATCCCTCTGCCGGCCCGGTTCCTTCCCTCCCTCCATTCCTCCTCCGGCCCGGTTCCCTCCTTCCCTGTGCCAGCCTGACTCCTTCCTTCCCTCCAGCCCTCCGCCGGCCCGGCTTCTTCTTTCCCTCCATCCCTGTGGCTTCCCTCCATCCCTCCACCAGCCAGTTTCCCTCCATCCCTGTCTGCTTCCCTCCACACGTCCGCCGGCCTGGTTCTCTCCTTCGCTCCATCCCTCCGCCCACCCCACCCCCTGTTCTCCAGCCGAGATGGAGGGAAGGAGAGAAAGGAGGGGGGACAGTCTCTGGGGCAGTGTGTTTGGGGGGGCCGCTCTTCCCCCCACATTGTTCCCCCCACCCATGGAGGGCACGGGGGGGCATGGAGGGTGGCTCTCGCAAAACCGCTATTGCTCCTTTCCCCTCCCCCACTGTCCACATCCCCCACCCCATCTCCCCTTTGTCCCCCCCACTTCCCGACATTGCTACTCCCCCAACCCCCACCTCTGGCTGTAGCCGGGACAGGAGTGGGTGTCTGGAGCCAAACAAGGGGGCCTAGCTGGAGGGGGGGAACCCAATACTGGGACCCCCAGCAGACAACCCCCGCGTCTGGGCCTGGCCCTCACCCCCCCACACACACTCCTTGTCCCATCCCTCCTTCCATCCATCCCTCCATGCCCCATCGACCCCTCCCTCCATCTCCACATCCCCTCCACCCCTCCTTCCATCCCTGCACACCCCTCCTTCCATGCACCCTTCCATCCCTCCTTCCATCCATCCCTCCATCTCCACATCACCTCCACCCCTCCTTCCATCCATCCCCCATCCCTCCATCTCCACATCCCCTCCACCCTTCCTTCCATCCATCCCTCTTTCCATCCCCGCACACCCCTCCTTCCATCCTCCCTTCCATCCATCCTTCCCTCCATGCATCCCTCATCCAAACCTTCCTCCGTCCCCTATCCCTCCATCCCCACACTCCTCCATCTCCACATCCCCTCCATCCCTCCTTCCATCCCCACACACCCCTCCTTCCATCCCTCCTTCCATCCATCCTCCATCCCTCCATCTCCACATCCCCTCCACCCCTCCTTCCATCCACCCTTCCACCCATCCCTCCATCTCCACATCCCCTCCAACCCTCCTTCCATCCATCCCTCCATCTCCACATCCCCTCCATCCCTCCTTCCATCCCCTCCACCCCTCCTTCCATCCATCCCTCCATCTCCACATCCCCTCCATCCCTCCTTCCATCCCTCCACCCCTCCTTCCATCCCCGCACACCCCTCCTTCCATCCACCCTTCCATCCACCATCTCCACATCCCCTCCACCCCTCCTTCCATCCTCCCTTCCGTCCCTCCATGCCCCATCCTCTATCCAACCTCCCATCCCTACATTCTCCTCTCCAGCCTTCCTTCGCTTCATCCCCACACACCCCTCCATTGTCCTGTCTCAGTCCTCTCTCCTCCTCCATCCCCCCTTCCTCTCTCATCTCCTTCCCCTGCCCTCTTCCCTCCTTCCTTCTCGCCTCCCTCCCCTGTTCTGCGGGCTCCCCGCCATGCACCCTCTCCCTTTCCCCCTCTCATCTGTCTCCTTCCCCTCCCCTCCACTTGCCCCATCCCCTCCCCTCACTCCTTCCCCTCCACTCCCCATCCCCTCCCCTCCACTCGCCCTGTCCCCTCCCCTCCCCCATTTCCTCCCCTTGCTCCTTCCCTTCCCCTCCACTCGCCCCATCCCCTCCCCTCTCTCCTTCCCCTCCCTTCCCCTCCACTCACCCCATCCCCTTCCCTAGCTCCTTCCTCTCCCCTCCCCTCCTCTCCTTCCCTCTCTTTCTCCTTCTCCCTCTTCATTCTCCCCTCCATCATTCTATCTCCCCTTCCCCCTCTTCACCCCCCATCCATCCCCCTCTGTCTCCTTCCCTGTCTCCATTCCCCTCCATTCCTCCTTGTCTCCTTCTCCCTCTCCATCGCCCTCCCTCTCTCTCTCCTTCCCCATGTCCATCCCCCCTCTGTCTCCTTCCCCTCTCCATCGCCCTCCCTCCCTCTGTCTCCTTCCCCCTCTCCATCCCCCTCTCTCTCCTTCCCCCGTCCATCCCTCCTCCGTCCCTCTCTGTCCCCATCCCCCTCTCCATTCTCCCCTCCATCCCCCTCTCTCTCCTTCCCCCTCTCCATTCTCTGTCCATCCCTCTCTGTCTCCTTCCCCCTCTCCATTCCTCCCTCCATCCCTTTCTGTCTCCTTCCCTCTCTCCATCCCCCTCCCTCTCTCCTCTGTCTCCTTCCCTCCCCCCTCCCGTTCACACGCTGCCAGCCGGAGTGAAGCGATGGGAAATCGATCCCACTTACTCTGCTCGCTGGAAGAGGGGGCTCCGCCGGGGGTGGGGATGGGGGGGGAGCTCGGCTCCGGCCGCTCCCCTCCTCCAGCGCCTCCCCCTGGCTCAGGCCCGGCCCGCGGATCGATCGGGGCGCCGCCGGGGCTTCCCCATTGATTTACACTCGTCCGCGCCCGCCCTGCTCCGCTCCCTCGCTCCGGAGCTGCCGGCAGCCGCGCCACACAATGGAATAATCAATTTCCCTCCCCCCCCCCCGCCCTCCAGCACCCCGGCGGGGGGGGGGCGGCAGGGAGCAGGTGCAGCTGAGCATGATGGGAAATGTAGTCTCTCGCCCCCCCCCGCAGGCTCTGCCCCCCCTCGCCTCTGCACCCTGGGATGGACAAAAGTGTGTGTGAGGGGGAGCCGGGGGGGATGAGATGGGCGTGTCTGACCCCCCTCCAGAGCAGGTGCACTGCCCCCCCCACTGCCCCACAGCGGCCCCTATAGGGGAAGGTCCCTGAGTCCCCCCTGGGGCTGGAGCTGGTGACCCTAGAGGGGAAAGGCCTCGTGCCTCCCCTCAGCAGCGCCCCCTAGAGGCAAAAGATCCCGATCCTCGCCCCTCTGAGCCAGCCAGGCCTCCAACCTATTCCTACAGAATCACAGCCCCCCACAAGCTTTCCCCTCCCGACCCCCTTGCGAGGGAGGGCAGGACTATTCTCTGCATGTTACACTGGGGAAACTGAGGCACGGAGCAGTTCAGGGGGTTCACCCGACCCCCAACCCTTCTCCCCCACCTCACCCCACCCCTGACCCTCCAGCCCTTTCCCAACCCCAGTCCTCCAGCCCCTGCTAACCCCCACCCCCACCCATTCCTCCAGCCCCCATTGCTCCAATGCCCCTCCCCCCACCTTCCACACACCCCTAGACGCACATCCCTTCCCCCTAATTCTCCCCCACACCTCATCCCCTGACCCCCTCCACATCCACCCCTGACCCCAGAGCCCTTCGCTCACGCCCCCTACAACCTCCCCATCTCCCCTCTGCCCCATGGTCTTTCCCTCATAATCACCCCCCCCGCCCCTGCTCTTCAGCCCGCGTCTCCTCCCCGGCTGCCTCTGGGCTCCCTTCCCTGGCCGGTGGTTCTGTCAGGCAGAGAGAGAACAGCAATAATCAGCTGTGCCCAACCCCCCGCTCTAACCACTAGCCCCCACTCTCCTCCCAGACTCAGGGAGAGAACCCAGGAGTCCTGGCTCCCAGCCCCCCTCCCACCTCTAACCACTGGACCCTACTCCACTTTCAGAGCCCGGAATAGCACTCAGAAGTCCCTGCCTCCAGGTCCACAAGGGGTTAACCCCATCTCCTCATTAAGGACCCCCCATCCTGCAGCTCCTAATTGCAGCTTTCCGGTCACCATAGCAACTGGGAGCAAAGAAGCGAGACAGACGCAGTTGGCGGGCCGGGGAGTGAGACAGAGAGAGAGAGGCCAAAGACATCGGTTTTTCCAATCCCTTAGTCGTCTGGAACTACAGCTCCCAGAATGCTCTGCTCCCTACAGAACTACAGCTTCCAGAATGCTCTGCTCCCTACAGAACTACAGCTCCCAGAATGCCCTGCCCTCTTGGAACTACTTCGCCCAAAATGCCCCACTCCCTTTGGCACTACAGCTCCCAGCATTCCCTGCTCCCCTCAGAACTACAGCTCCCAGCATGCCCCACCCCCTGGAACTACAGCTCCCAGCATGCCCCACCCCTGGAACTACAGCTCCCAGCATGCCCCTCTCCCCACCACTCTAGCACGAGGAAGCAAATTAATTCTCCGAAAAGAAAACTCCAGCCCCCACCCCCACGGCCCCGCCCACTCACAGCCCCGCCCCCTCCCAGCTCCTTCCTCGCAGCCCCGCCCAGGAGGCGCCGACAGCTGGGACCAAGCAGGGAGCTGGGACCGGGGCGAGGTCGGTGCTGGCCCCGGGACCCCGCCAGGAGACCCCTTGAGCAGGGAGTGGGGTGGGGCTGAGCGGGGTGCACGTGCTGTCGGGAGTGGGCCAGGCGAAGGGCGCCATGGGGCAGGGAGCTGGGCTGGGTGGGGATTGCTGTGGGGTAAGGAATGGGGCTAGGTGGGGGTTGCCGTGGGGCAGGCCTGTGTGAAGTGCACTGTGCTTGGGGAGTGGGGCAGGGAGCTGGGCTGGGGCACTGTGGGGCAGGGTGGGGGTTGCTCTGGGGCAGGGAGCTGGGCTGGGTGGGGGTCACCATGGGGCAGGCCTGTGTGAAGTGCACTGTGCTATGGGGAGTGGGGTAGGGGGTGCCGTGGGGTGGGGGTCAGTGGGCTGCGACCAGGGGGTCGCTCCATGGCTCACTCCCCCTCTCCTGCCCCCAGAGAGGCCGTGATGCCGTCGGGCAGCATCGAGGTGGAGGTGAAGTTCACAGCCGGGCCGGGCACGGAGGCCAGGTTGGTGGCACTGGGGGCGGCCCTGGCCGGGAGCTCGTCCTTCCGCGACCGCTATTACGACACCCCCGACCTGCGGCTCACGCGGGCTGACCACTGGCTGCGGCTCCGCCAGGGGGCCGGCTGGGAGCTCAAGTGCCCCCCGGTGCCACGCAGAGGAGCCGGAGGCTCCAGCCACGTCCCAGGTGCCCCGTCCCTGGAGCTGCCAGCAGAGGGCGCCGGAGGCTCCAGCCACGTCCCGGGTGCCCCGTCCCCAGAGCCGCCAGCAGAGGGCGCCGGAGGCTCCAGCCACGTCCCGGGTGCCCTGTCCCCGGAGCCGCCCACCGTGGCCACCACCTACCAGGAGCTGACGAGCCCCCGCGCCATTGTGGGCCGGCTGTGCGGGGTGCTGGGCGTGGCCCCCGTGCCCGGCTGGGACCAGGTGCCCGGGGCCGTGGCCGGGCTGGGCCTGCAAGAGTTTGCCAGCTTTGTGACCTGGCGCCGCAGCTACAGGCTGGGGGGCCTGCGGGTGGACCTGGACCAGGCGGATTTCGGCTACACCGTGGCCGAGGTGGAGGCCGTGGTGGGGGCCCAGCAGGAGGTGCCGGCAGCGCTGGAGGGGGTGATGCAGCTTCAGCGGGCACTGGGTGAGTGGCGTCTGGGACACCGGGGGGGGGGGCGGGAGGCGCCGGGACGCCCCCACTGACCGGGTCTTCTCTCCCCTCCCAGGGTGGGACGGTGCCACCCACGTGCCCGGCAAGCTGAGCGTCTACCTCCAGCGGCATCGCCCCCGGCACTACCAGGAGCTGCTCCGGGCGGGGGTGCTGGCCGGGGACCCCCAACCGCCCCCCCCATGACGACAACGCTTCCGGGCCTGACACGCCGGCGCCATGTGGCCCCTCAAAAGTGATGGGGCTGGCAGGGGCGGCGGAGGTTGAAATGGGGCCTAGTGCTGGGGAGAGGCAGCCCAGCGCCCCCTAGCGCTGGGGGGAGACTGGGCACGGACCGGCCCCCTCCGCAGCCCAACGCCCCCCCAGCTGCAGCCTATCGAAGGATCACAGAACATGGCTTTCACCCCAGAGCTCTGGAGGCCCCGCCCTATGGGGCCAGCCCACAGCCGAGCAACCGAGGCAGGGTGGCTCCCTGCGCAATTGGCCTCGGTCGCTAACTGCGGCATGACCCGCGGTCACACGCCAGCAGGCGCCTGGCTTGGCCCCCGTCCCGAGGGCGGAAACCGAGGAAAGCTGCAAGGGGCACCCGCCCCCGTTTGATCCCCCGAGAGGGAGAATGGGGACAGCTGGTCCCCGCCCCCCCACTAATACATTTAGCTCAGTTACGCTAGGACCTAGGGGGAGGGAAGCTGAGATCTGGCAAAGATATGGAGCGGGGCTGGCAAAGAGCTGGGGGGCATGCTGGGGTCCGGTTGCCCTCCGGCCGAGCAAGGGGATAGGACAGGGCCCCAGCGTGCATCAGCTCCCTTGCCGGGGACCCTTGGCCTAAGCCGAGCAGGCAACGCTGCCGCACAGCGCCCCCTAGTGACGGGCTGGGCGACGGGCCCCAGCAGCACAGCTCCCCCTACTGGACGTTTACACCAAGACACATGTTCAGGGGCTCAATTTTATTGTCTAAACATTCTGCCCCGTGTGAGAGTCGCTCCGTGGTGGGGGCGGGGGGCATCACTCCAGCGGGTGCAGTGGGGACAATGTGGGTCCGTTATCGCCTCCGGAAACCTACAAAAGGAAGAGAATAGGGGAGTGTGGAAGGAGAGCGAGCGGACAAGTGACAGATCACAGCCCCGGCTCCCCTCCCAGAGCTGGGAGAAAACCCAGGCGTCCTGGCTCCCCTCCGACCCGGTCTAACCCATTACAGCCCACTCTCCTTCCAGAGCCAGGACCCCGGTGACCGGACTCCCAGCTAGTTCTAGAACCTCCTCGGGCTGCTGTTCACCTGTGGAACCCCCTGTCACTGGATTTTGAGGGGCTCTAAAAGGTGGAGGTGGGGACTGAAGTTGGGACTGCTGGGTCAGAGGGGACTGCCCTTCACACTCACCCTTTTTCCTTCCCCTCTTTGCATTAGTCTTCTTCCTCCTTTTCTTCTGGGGGCTCAGATCCTGGGAGAGGAATGGAGACAATTAGCTGGGTGAGGCTCAGCCCCAGCTTGCTCCCCTGCCCCTGCCCATCACTCTGCGCTGCCTCACCTCTCCAGTGGGGGGCGCTGCCCCAGTCAGGGCGCTGATGTCGCCGAAGTGGGTCAGGGAGTGGAGCTGGGCCCCCAGCGCAGCCACCCGGCGACGCCGGGCCTTGTCCTGCCGGCTCAAGTTCAGCCTCACCAGCATGGCCTCCTCGTAGCTCCTCCTGCAATGACCAGAACGGGGAGCCTGGGTCCTGCTCTGATCACTAGACCCCATTCCCCTCTGCCTCCCCGAGCCAGGATAGAACCCAGGAGTCCTGGCTCCCAACCCCCAGCCCCACGCTTTAACCACTAGACCCTGTGATGTCGTGGGGATTTTCCCTTGTTATGTTGTATGTGACCCTATGTAAGTCTTACTGTTTTGCATGGATGCGGTGCGTGCCTCAGTTTCCCTGTGTATTGCACCAATGTCTAGGTGGTGGGAATAAGGGTGTGTGACTTTTGCGGGGGCTGCTCCAGCTGCCTGCAGGGATGCTCTGGCCGCCCCTTCGTAACCTGAGACCCAGGAGGGGGATGGTTGGCCTGGGAAGCAAGATGAAGGCCGGAGGAGGAGCAACGGGCAGGGTAGGGGCCAGGCTGCTGGCAGCGAGTCGGTCTGGGCTGGCTTGGGGTGCAGGGGGAGGGCCAGAGCCCTGGCTCTGGGCTCCCCGACCCCCAAGATGGACTTGGCTGAAAGTCACGGATTTCTGTGCTAACGAGCTGTGCCCTACGCTGTGTTCCTGTCGGCGAATAAACCTCCTGTGTTACCGGCTGGCTGAGAGTCCCGGCTGACTGCGGAGTTGGGGGGCAGGACCCCCTGGCTCCCCCAGGACCCCACCTCACTGTGGGAAGCATCCGGAGGGGCAGGGGAGGCTGAATGCTCCGGGGTCAGACCCAGGAAGGTGGAGCTGGGTAAGCTGTGTGTCCTGCAGACGGGCTGCGCCCAGAGAGGAGGCTCCCCCAGAGTCCTGCCTGGCTTCGTCGGGAGCAGTCCCGGAGCATCGCCCGGGGACCCCCCTCCCCTCCCAGAGCCAGGGACAGAACCCAGGAGTCCCAGCTCCCAGCCCCCCCGCCTCTAACCACTAGCCCGCACTCACCGGTGCTCATCCTCCTGGCTCTGCCTGGTCGCATGCAGGTAGCGCCCTTCGCGGATCTCCTCCGGCGCGTCTGAGAACTGCTCTTTCAGCTCCCGGATGACGGAGCTGCTCAGCGCCCGCTTCTTCGCCTGGTCGAGGGCCTTCTTCTCCCGCTCGGCCTCCGTCTCATCTGAGGGGGGACGGATGGGGATGTGGTCACCTCTGGGCTGGGGCGCGGGGGCTGAGTGTACGGGGACCCCTCCCCCGGCGCGGAGAGGTGGCCCCCTCTGGGGTGGGGCGGGGGCTGGCTATACGGGGACCCCTCCCCTAGAGCTGAGAGGTGGTCCCCTCTGGGATGTGGCGTGGAGCTGAACATACGGGACCCCTCCCCTGGTGCTGAGAGGCAGCTGGCTCTGGGGTGGGGCACGGGGTGGTTATACAAACCCCGCTCTTTCTAAGGCGGGGGCTAGAAGCTGGGCGGGCTCCCAGCTCGCACCATAATGCACCGGTACCAGCCGGGGTGGGACGTATTTCCGGACTCCTCCTTTGGCCAGGGGCTTCTTCCCGGCAGCTTTGCCTCCCGTCCCGTCCTCTTCCTCATCACTCAGCTGCCCGAGAGAAAACAACCTGTCAATCAAGAGCTGGCCCTGCCCTCCTCCCCCCAGCGCGGGCCAATGAGTAACCCCATTCCTCCCCATAGACAGAGCCCAGCCTGGCTCCCAACCCCTCCCCTGCTCTAACCACTAGACCCCCCCCTCCCTTCCCAGAGCTGGGGATGGAACCCAGGAGTCCTGCCCTTCCCCTTCACCTTGCTCATCATGTTCCCAGGGTCCGGTTTGAATCTCAGCGGATTGTCGTATCCTGCAATGAGAGCACCCCGGGGGGGCGAGGCGTGGTCAGCGGGGGCCCTGGTCACCTCGCGCCCACCCCCCTCGGTGCCCCCAACTCACCCACGGCACCCGTCACAGCTGCCTTCACCAGCTTGTCAACCTGGTACCGGAGCTTCTGCTCAATGGGGCGCATCTTCTCCAACACCTGGGGGGGGGGGTCAGGAGTGTGGGGGAGTCAGACGTGGGGAGACCCTGCCCCCCCAAGAACCACCCACCACACCCAGGAGTTCAGGCTCCCTGTACCCCCCCCCACTCTAACCACTAGCCCACCTCCCCTCCCAGAGCTGGGGATAGAACCCAGGAGTCCGGCTCCCAGCCCTTCCCCCCACTCTAACCACTGGACCCCACTCCCCTCCCGGAGGTACCCTACAGAGCCGGAACCTTGCCTCCAGCGGTCTGCCCCCGCCCCGGCATGGCCCCCATGGGCTCCATCGGCCCCACGCACCGTGCGCAGCTCAGCCAGGCGCAGGACACCCGGCTGGGCGGCCAGGGAGCGGCCCGAGCTCTTCTCCAGCAGCAGCTGGGCCAGGTCCTGGAGATAGAACAGCAGCAGCTGGGCCTTCAGCTCCAGGAAACTCAGCCCCTGCGGAAGGGGGCAGAGGCATCAAGGGGGGGACGGGGACAGGGACAGGATCGGGGGGACACCCAGGCCAGGGAAGCAGGAGAGGGGCAGGATGGGGGTGGACCCAGGGGACAGGAGCAGGATGGGGGAGACGCCCGGGGCAGGGAAGCGGGAGAGGGGCAGGATGGGGGTGGACCCAGGGGACAGGGGCAGGATGGGGGGGGACACCGGGGGGCGGAAGAGGACCCGTTCTTACCTTCTCCGTGGGGAAGGTGCCGGCCCGGACCCTCTGCAGCAGCCCCTGGACATGGGCCGTGACCCCAACAACCTGTGGGGGGAAGAAAGGGGGTGAGCCAGGGCCTTTCCCCTGGGGGGCGGCCCCGATCTGGGGGGTCGGGGTCTCTCTCACCTGCTCCTGGAGCGATCCCAGCAAGGCCAGTGCGGGGGGCAGGTCGGAAACCAGCTGCTCCTGCAGGGTGGGGAGACTTTAAACCGAGCCACCCCCCATGCCTCCTGCCAGGCCCCCTCCCACCAGCGTCCGGCCCAGATCCCCTTCCCCAGCCCCGCCCCCCGTGCACCCCCCCCCATCCCCTTCCCCAGCCCCGCTCCCCCGTGCGCCCCCCGATCCCCTTCCCCAGCCCCGCCCCCCGTGCGCCCCCCCCATCCCCTTCCCCAGCCCCGCTCCCCCGTGCGCCCCCCGATCCCCTTCCCCAGCCCCGCCCCCCGTGCGCCCCCCGATCCCCTTCCCCATCCCCGCTCCCCCGTGCGCCCCCCGATCCCCTTCCCCAGCCCCTCCCCCCGTGCGCCCCACGATCCCCTTCCCCATCCCCGCCCCCCCGTGCGCCCCCCGATCCCCTTCCCCAGCCCCGCCCCCCCGTGCGCCCCCCGATCCCCTTCCCCAGCCCCTCCCCCCGTGTGCCCCCCGATCCCCTTCCCCATCCCCGCCCCCCCGTGCGCCCCCCGATCCCCTTCCCCAGCCCCGCCCCCCCGTGCGCCCCCCGATCCCCTTCCCCAGCCCCTCCCCCCGTGTGCCCCCCGATCCCCGCCCCCCCGTGCGCCCCACGATCCCCTTCCCCAGCCCCGCCCCCCGTGCGCCCCCCGATCCCCTTCCCCAGCCCCGCCCCCCCGTGGCCCCCCGATCCCCTTCCCCAGCCCCGCCCCCCCGGATCCCCTTCCCCAGCCCCTCCCCCGTGCGCCCCCCCCCCGGAACCCCGCCTCACCTGCAGCTCGGGCCCTGCCGCCTCCATCCCAACCTCCCCGTGGAGTGGGACACGCGGCGCCGAGCGCACCTACCGCTTCCGCCTCGGTACCCGCCTCGGCCAATCGGTGCCCCGGATCCGGCCTCCTGGCAACGGTTCGGGCAAATCAGGACCGCAGTTCCGCCTCGTTAGCGAGGATCCGACCAATCGCGAGTGGCACCTCATGCTCTTAGCCCGCCTCCGGTGGGAAAGGAACTAACCAATTAGAGACGGAATCACGCCCCCTCCCCGCCCCCTTCCCGGGGTTGGCCCCATCAGCGGGCGGATGCAGACGCCGCGAGAGGAATCAGCGAATCAGCCCCGCGCCGCCGGCAGCGCTCTAAATTTAAGCCAATCAGCCGCCTGGCTCCGTCCACATGGTTCTATCGGACCAATCAGCAACTGGGAGGTGAGGGGCGGGCTGAGGGTGCTTGACAGGGACGGAGACCAATGGCAGGGAGAGATTCTCTAGGGCTCTAAAGGACGGAGCCGGAGGGGAGAACGGGGCCGGGAGGCGGCGGCTCTTGTCTGAGCCCCCCCCCCCCGCGGCTCCCCCTCACTACCCCCCCCCGAAAACTCAGGGGTCCTGGCTCCCACCCCCCCCCACTAGCTGTGACGAAGCGGGACTGTTCTTAATGTTTCCTCTGGGTAGTGTGGGGGTGCCTCAGTTTCCCCTCGGCAGTTCTTAAGTCTCTAGGGGGTGGGCTCAGGGTGTGTGGTCACTGCGGAGCCCTAGAGGGCCGGTGTGGGCAGGGGTCTGGACACAGGGAATGGCCGACACCCTGTGTCCTGGCCGCTGATGGCCTGGGCCCTTCCCCCCTGCGAGGTGGGAGCTGAAGGGCTGGAGAACAAAGGGATCCGGTGGCCTCCTGGCCGGGGAAAGGGACAAAGCCCAGAGGAGGAGGGGCTGGGGGGAGTTTCAGTTGGGGGCTGGCTGGGACATGGAGTGAAGGGCAGACGGGGTTGTCTGGCTCACTGCCCCCCCCCCAAAATGGACCCAGCTGAGGGGTCCCGTTCTCTGCACCTACAAACTCTGTGTTAGACCATGTTCCTGTCGTCTAATAAACCTCTGTTTTACTGGCTGGCTGAGAGTCCCGTCTGCCTGCGGAGTTGGGGGGCAGGACCCTCTGGCTCCCCCAGGACCTCGCCTGAACGGACTGGCTGGGGGAAGCGCACGGAGGGGCAGAGGAGGCTGAATGCTCCTAGGTCAGGCCCAGGACGGTGGAAGCCGGGGGAGCTGTGTGTCCTGCAGACAGGCTGCTCCCAGAAAGGAGACTTCCCCAGAGTCCTGACTGGCTTAGTAGGGAGCAGTTCCAGAGCATCGGCCAGGGACTCCGTGACCCAACCCCCCCCCGAAAACCCAGGGGTCCTGGCTCCCATCTCCCCACTCTAACCACTAGACCCTTCCCTGATAACCCAGGAGTCCTGGCTCCTAGCCCCCCCCCCCGAAAAAGCAGGAGTCCTGGCTCGCACCTCTCCCCTCTAACCACTAGGCCCCCCCAATAACCCAGGAGTCTGGCTCCCATCTCCCCCACTCTAACCACTGCCCCCCCCCAAGAAAAACCCAGGATCCTGGCTCCCATCCCCTCACCCCAACCACTAGCCCCCCCGCGATAACCCAGGAGTCTGGCTCCCATCCCGCCCACTCTAACCACTAGCCCCCACAGAGCCTCCCCCATCGCTGGAAATGCCCTTGCTGGCTGAGCCCACGTGCAAGTTGTTGGCGGCCGCTCACCCACTTTAAGCTCCGATCCCACGGGTCCCACAGCAATGGGGGAGGGCAGAAGCGACCCACGCCGGACACTGCTGGAGTCCTACTCATGGCGTGTGGGCGGGTCGAGACTTTGGCCACTTGTGTGTTGACTTGGTGGGGGGAGGGGGAGGCGCCATAGCTTGGCCACTTCTTTGCCGACCCGGCTGCTCTATTCAGCGACAGCCCAGCCCACCTCCAGCTGAGGGGGGCACTCGAAAACGCACCCGAAAAATTGTTCCTCCCCGACAACCTAGACCAGCTGCTGTCAACACATAAGCCTTGAAAAGCTTCCGTGTTACGACGTGGGAGGTCGGTGTGCTGCTTCATCGTCCAAATCAAACTGCCCCTTGCACTTGCTGAAGAGAGTCAATTGACTGAGCAACTGGATACGCTTTCTTGTGGAAGAGACGGCCACGAAATGCACCGGGTGACTTGGGCGTCCATGTCACAGTGAGAAAGAATCTCGTTTGGAGAGTGTGACGCACTGTACCTCAGGGGAACACTCTACGCCCCCAGGTTCATCGTTATAAAATGATTGTGTGGTATCCAAAGCAAAGTTTGTCATGTTGGGTGTCTTCGGGAGGCTCATGATGCACTGAGTATGGTTGTTATAGTGATGTTACAGTAATTGTCACAGTAATGTTATAGTAAGGTTATAGGTTATAATTTCATGTATGTAGTTATGAGTCTGAAAATATATCCTCATGGCTTAAAACAAGCCCAGGCGAAAACTCCCCAAGAGCAGAGGGGCCATTCACACCTCGTCAGGGCATGTATGGGACAAACCCAGCCCAGCCTCACGGGAACAAAGGACACTGGCTTAGGAGTGACAAAAGAATCTGTTAGACCCTCAAGGGAGTCACCCCCTTCCTTTGGGCGGTTTGGGACTGCAATGAGGTAATGTTTACCTGTCTCTGAAGGGGCGGGGGGGGGGGCGAAAGCCAGGAGGAAAGAAAGGACGTGATAAAAGGGAGAGACATTTTGCCATGCTCTCTCTCTTCTGCCTACATCTACAGACACCACCACCGCCAAGTGACTGAAACGCTAATCAAAGGGGAGAGCCTGGCTGAAGAGCCAGCCTTTGGTGAGAAGCATCTATGTTTGTAAGGGCACTGAAAGTGTTGAGACCAGCTTAGAATGCGTTTTGCTTTTATTTCATTGGACCAAATCTGACTTGCTGTGCTTTGACTTATAATCACTTAAAATCTATCTTTATAGTTCATAAATCTGTTTGTTTATTCTACCTGAAGCAGTGCGTTTGGTTTGCAGTGTGTCAGAGGCTCCCCTTGGGAGAACAAGCCTGGTACATACCAATTTCTTTGTTAAACTAACAAACTTATATAAGTTTGCAGCGTCCAGCAGGCATAACTGGACACTGCAAGATGGAGGTTCCCAGGGTTGTGGCTGGGACCGGAGATATTGGCTAGTGTAATTTGGTTGCAAGTAGCTGGGAGCAGCTGACATGCCAGAGGCTGCGCGTGAATCGCCCAGAGTGGGGTTTCTCACAGCAGAGCAGGGTAAGGCCGGCTCCCAGAGTCAAGGGTCAGAGTGGCCTAGCAGATCACTGGTCCAGACAACACCAGAGGGGAACGTCACAGAGAACCTGCCCATCGGGATAAATCATAGACTCGTAGGACTGGAAGGGACCTCGAGAGGTTGTCTAGTCTAGTCAAGTCACCTGTCTTCATAGCTGGACTCTCAACCTTTCCAGACAACCGTACCCCTTTCAGGAGTCTGATTTGTATTTGCATACCCCAAGTTTCACCTCACTTAAAAATGACTTGCTTACAAAGTCAGGCGTAAAAATTCAGAATGGTCACAGCACACTGTTCCTGGCAAATTGCTGACCTTCTCATTGCCACCATACAGTTATAAAATAAAGCAGATTGGAATAGAAATATTGTACTTCCATTCCTGTGTGATACATGACCCTGGTTTTCACTTGTGAGCCTTGGCATTCTGGGAGATGGTGAAACGACAGAGATAATTAAGTGTTTACCCACACAGAGTCTGTTCCTGCTCTCATGGCCAGAGTTAGGGGCGTGGCAAGCAGGGTGAAGCTAAATTGCTTGGGCTTCGGCTTTCTGCACTGGGCCCCAGTGAGTTGAATGCAAGCTCTGATGACCCCCTAAAAACGAACTTGCAACTCGCCTTGGGGTTGCGACTCTCAGTTGGAGAGCCACTGATGTAGTAAATAGAGCAGCATAAACAAGTCATTATCTGTATGAAATCTTAGTTTGCACTGACTTCGCTAGTGCTTTTTATGTAGCCTGTTGTACAACTAGGCAACTCTCTAGATGAGTTGATGTCCCCCCTGGAAGACCTCTGCGTACCCTAGGGGTACATGTACCCGTGGCTGAGAACCCCTCGTATAAATGACAGATCGAGGAAGTTTCAGCTGAACAGTGCCTGCAGGGAGAACCGACGTCAGGGCAGACTCTCAGGAAGCGGGGCACAAGCCCCCAGTTGGCTGCGAGTGCTACATAGCAGAACCCCGTTTATCCCATCTAATTGGGACCGGGGCTAGATTGGAAAGCCAAAAGGACTGTTAAGCCAGAGAATGGGAAAATGCAGTGCTGCAGCGCCATCTAGTGGCTGCAGGAGAGATCGCCTGCTTCGGGCCTGGAGTCCAGGTTGTTCGTTTAATGCGGAGAACCAGATAATGGAGGATCGGATAAATGGGGTTCTACTGTACTTAGATGTCACCAACCAAGTATCAAATGTATAACTGCCTAACCATGGAGTCACAGTTGGTCCCCTTGGGGACTCCAGTCCCTCTTGTCAAGATCGATGGTCCCTTACACCAAAAATCACAACAATATTCAAGTTACTCCCAGTCCCAAAGGACCTGGCATTGACCCCAGGTCAATTGCCCCTTTGATCTCACAAAGACAATGCTTGTAGCCAATCCTATAATAAACTGTTGAAAGATTTATTACCTAGCAACAGGAAATCAGAGAGTTATTGACAAGGTTAAAGCAGGTAAACACACACAAAGATGAGTTACAGGCTTAAGTTTCAAAAGGTGAATAGAAGCTTCTATAATAAGGTCTGGTCTACGGTACAGATGAGGTCAACGCAAGGCAATTTACGTCAATTTACCTATGGAAGTGTCTACACTAAAATTTTGCTCCCCCAAAATTGGCTGTTACTGGCTTCCAGAAGTCGTCCCGCAGTGCCGCCCACCGACAGCACAATTGGGACAAGCGCTCCTGGTGAGGACACACACCGCTGACACAAGGAGCAAAGTGTAGACCTGCACAAGCGAGTAATTACTGCAGCAGCCATATGCCAACATAAATTGGGTTGTCTTAGTTTTGTAGCATAAACATGCCCTAAGCAAATGTGTCTCTTAGGGCTAATCCAGGGATCTTTTTCTTATGCTTAATAATCCTCTCCCCTCAGACTCAAAGCAGCTCCCCCTTGTTAGGGCTTTTTATTCCTTTCCTGCTTCTGCTTTGAGTTGCAGATTTAGCTGTTGGGAGAAAGTCAGTTGCCCATTTCCTCTTCATAGGGTGGGGGGAGCAATCCACAAAACCATTGGTCTTCTGATGTTCCACTCTGGTTCATCTGGGGTTGACGTCAGGCAAGACATACTGCCTCCTGCAGGCAGCTAGTATTTCATGCTTGCTAACGCTTCTCTCCTGTCGGCTGATGTCCAACGTTTCAGAGCAAACTGTGACATTACGAGTGTAATATAATATCTCATTGAAAGGTGACAGGGCCAGAAAGAGTTAATTAACTCACAGAGTGACCTGACCCATGGCCGAACTTTAAAGACTTGTTAGGAAGAGATGTAAATTAATAGAGCTTTGAAATGCAAGCCTGCATTGTTAGAGGTAGAAGGGTAGATGTTTGCTCAGGTCTTGTGATGTAAGCAAACAAGTCTTGTCTAGGGCTATAGCTTTAATTCAAAGATCAAAAGAGGAATATTAACATTTAGGAAGACACTTGAGTGAAATAGTATAATTGTCTATATGTTTCTTTGAAGGTGGTGGTAATCTGTGTCTGAACTGTTTAATGGATAAATTACCTTGTGCTAATTGTCAGGATGTTTGGAAGAAGGAAAGTTAAGCCTTTTGTTTTCTCAGGCCAAAAGGCTGCTGGAAGTATATAAAAACCCTGGGACACGATCCTTCTTCATCTCAGACCTGCTTTGGGTTTCAAGAGGGGGAAACCTTGAGCAATAAGGACTGAGATCCCCAGTCTCTGACTAGAGTCACCCTGAATATGGACACTGGACTATAACCTATGGACTATTTCTAAAAGGACTTTTGGCAACTACAGGCTCATCTCTGCTCTGTATCTGAACCTCAAGAATTGAATTCAAGTCTGTCCGTGAATTGATCTTTTAACCAACACTCTTTATCTTTTCTTTTTTAATAAATTTTAGTTTAGTTAACAAGAATTGACTATAGCGTATATTTTGGGTAGGATCTAAGTTTCATTTGATATGGGGGTGTGTCTGGTCCTTTGGGATTGGAAGAACCTTTTCTTTTATATGATGAGATAAGATTTTCAGTAACCATCATCACATCGGACGTGTGTCTGGCTGGAGGCCTGAGGCTGGGTACTTTAAGGGAACTGCGTTGTTTGAATGTCTGAGTAACCAGGGAAGTGCTGTAGAACCTGGTTTGGACTGGCTGGGTAAATCTAAGTATCGGAATATCCACCAGCATTTGGGGTTTGTCTGCCCCGTTCTGTTTGAGTGACCTCAGCTGGCTCCCATGGGCAGCCCCGTCACACAAAGAGTCCTGTGGCACCTTAGAGACTAACAGACGTACTGGAGCATGAGCTTTCGTGGGTGAATGCCCACTTCATCAGATGCACCCACGAAAGCTCATGCTCCAGTACGTCTGTTAGTCTGTAGATATGCACAGGACTCTTTGCCACTTTGACAGATCCAGACTAACACGGCTACCCCTCTGAAGCTTGACCTTCACACAAACCCTTCAGCATTACATTGTCCAGGGATATAGGTGAGATTAGTGCAGGCGGCAACTCACAAGCATTTCATAAAGTCTAAATACTCACCACGGGTTGAGAACTCCAATACCTATTTTAACAACTCTAAGACACAGGTTGAGCCAGACTGGTTCCAGCTATTTGTCAGCGTTCAGCTGAGACTGACTTTGGCATAAGCTGGCACCCGGTTTGCCAGCATCACTGTGAGTATAACCTGAGTATTATACAGAGCTGATCTGTGGACTGCCCACTGTCTCGTTCAGTTGGAGTTTTCCCTTTTTATTTGGTCAAAAATGCACAAAACCCAGTCTGCTAAGCATCTAACTGTTGCCTGGTTGTAAGATCTGTTGACTGCCAAACATTTTCAGCTACAGGTTTGGAAACTCTTCCCATGATCAGTGATAAGGTGTCTGCCAAATGTGTGCTACAATCTAGAATACTGTCATGGACTGTGCTGGATATAAGAAACGCCATCATGCAGACTGGTTTGCTGATCACAATCCTGAAATATCGAATCTTCTTGATGCCAAGCAGCAAGGATGTGATGTGCTCGTAGCTGACCCATTCTCTGAGTCAAAAAAGGCCAGATAGGTGGTAGCTTGCAGCACGCTTCAATGCAAATGCTGCCAAATGCAAAATATGTGGCTTGACCCCAGAGTGGATGACCTGCAGGTCCCTTCTGAAAAGCATGGCTTCAGAAGCGTCTGTGATGCGGTAAAAGCTGTGTACAGCCCTACCTGATCTGCCTTGGTGCCAGTAACAAGGGTTGATGGCAAACTTTTTATCATGGATCGCACTGCCATCCACCAATGGTGGCATGAACGCTTTTGGGAATTACTTAATTGTCTCTCTACTCTCTGTGAGTCACTGAATAACACCCACAGAGAGCCTGCATCTAACGCACTTGCAGATCCACCCACGCGAGCTGCGGTGTTGAAGGCCATCCAACCAATGAAAAATAACAAATCTCCTGGTCACGATGCTATTCCAGCTGAAGTTTTGAAACACAGAGGAAACCTCTGTGCCGGGCTTTGTGCATTCTTCTCACGCATTTCTGGCTTCAAGAAGTCACACCACAACAATTGAAAGAAGCCAACATTATCATGCTCTATAAGCACAAAAGCTCAAGTAGCAACTGTGGTAACAACAAGGTTCAACAAGGACAAGTGCAGAGTCCTGCACTTAGGACGGAAGAACCCAATGCACAGCTACAGACTACGGACCGAAGGGCTCGGCAGCAGTTCTGCAGAAAAGGACGTAGGGGTGACAGTGGACGAGAAGCTGGATATGAGTCAGCAGTGTGCCCTTGTTGCCAAGAAAGCCAATGGCATTTTGGGTTGTATAAGTAGGGGCATAGCGAGCAGATCGAGGGACGTGATTGTCCCCCTCTATTCGACACTGGTGAGGCCTCATCTGGAGTATTGTGTCCAGTTTTGGGCCCCACACGACAAGAAGGATGTGGAAAAATTGGAAAGAGTCCAGCGGAGGGCAACAAAAATGATTAGGGGACTGGAACACATGACTTATGAGGAGAGGCTGAGTGAACTGGGGATGTTTAGTCTACGGAAGAGAAGAATGAGGGGGGATTGGATAGCTGCTTTCAACTACCTGAAAGGGGGTTCCAAAGAGGATGGCTCTAGACTGTTCTCAATGGTAGCAGATGACAGAACAAGGAGTAATGGTCTCAAGTTGCAGTGGGGGAGATTTGGGTTGGATATTAGGAAAAACTTTTTCACTAGGAGGGTGGTGAAACACTGGAATGCGTTACCTAGGGAGGTGGTGGAATCTCCTTCCTTAGAAGTTTTTAAGGTCAGGCTTGACAAAGCCCTGGCTGGAATGATTTAATTGGGAATCGGTCCTGCTTTGAGCAGGGGGTTGGACTAGATGACCTCATCAGGTCCCTTCCAACCCTGATATTCTATGATTCTATGAACTATGGCAGCATCTGCTTGCTCTTCACAGCCGGATGAACTATGGCAGCATCTGCTTGCTCTTCACAGCCGGTAAGATTCTTGCTTGGATCCAGCTTCGGATCCAAATTATTGACAAAGCCACAGTGCAGCTTTGTGCTCTGCGGAGCACTGTTGACATGATTTGCATCCTTTGACAAGTACAGGAAAAATATCATGACAGCATCAACCTTTGTACATCATCGTTCCTGGTCTAAGCTTTCAACATGGTCTACCCCACTAGCGTCTGGAAAGTCCTTGCTAAATTTGGACGTCCAGACAAATTTATTAACAACAGCTGGCAATGCCACAAAGGCATGGTTGGAAGAGTTAGTGTGGATGGTTTCAGAGTAACAGCCGTGTTAGTCTGTATTCGCAAAAAGAAAAGGAGGACTTGTGGCACCTTAGAGACTAACCAATTTATTTGAGCATGAGCTTTCGTGAGCTACAGCTCACCTCATCGGATGCATCAGATACTCTTGTATCTGAAACTAGAAATATGAAATATAACTCTGAGGGCCTATTGTAATTATGCAAAGTGTGGGCCATTAATGGTGATTTGGAATCTTGATGGCTCCCATCAACCAGGACAATTGACTGTAGATGGCTCTGTTTACTTGTAAGTCTTCCTGTAGACCCGTGGGCTGGCAAGTGGGTAATGAAGTCTTACAGTGACATGTGATCATGTCACCTGAACTGGAATCAATCCTTAACCTGGTGCTTTTCCATTTAGAGGGAGGGGTGGGAACCCAGAGAGGGACAAAGGATCCCCGCCTTGTGCAAAAGAGATAAAAGGGGGTAGAACAGAACAAATGGGGCATCACTCATGAGAAATCCCCTACCTACCACCTGAGCTGGAATAAGGGCTGTACCAAGGGAAAGGATTTGGCCCAGACTAGGAAGGTGTCCAGTCCATGTAAGAAGCTTATTGAAACATCTCTGAGGGTGAGATTCTATCTGTATTCAGTTTTTTTACTGTAATAGGCTTAGACTTGCGTGTTTTATTTTATTTTGCTTCGTAATTCACTTTGTTCTGTCTGTTATTACCAGGAACCACTTAAATCCTACTTTCTGTATTTAATAAAATCACTTTTTACTTATTAATTAACCCAGAGTATGTATTAATACCTGGGGGGAGGGGAGCAAACAGCTGTGCATATCTCTCTATCAGTGTCATAGAGGGCGAACAATTTATGAGTTTACCCTGTATAAGCTTTATACAGGGTAAAACGGATTTATTTGGGGTTTGGACCCCATTGGGAGTTGGGCATCTGAGTGCTGGAGACAGGAGCACTTCTTAAGCTGTTTTCAGGTAAGCCTGCAGGAGGACATGGTTCGGACCTGGGTCTGGGTTTGCAGCAGCCTGGCATGTCTGGCACAACCAGGCAGGGCACTGAAGTCCCAAACTGGCAGGGAAACGGGCTCAGGGGTAATCTCAGCACATCAGGTGGCAGCCCCCAAGGGGGTCTCTGTGACCGAACCCGTCACAGCATCTCTATATGCTTTCACACTGGCAAGCTTTTTATTCTCTCTCGTCTACGTGCAAATATCAAGGAGATCAAAACATTGATCCAGGAACTGCTCTACACCAGTGATGTCCCTAGCCTCTGTTTGCCAGAAGCTGGGAATGGCGAGAGGGGATGGATCACTTGGTGATTCCCTGTTCTGTTCATTCCCTCTGGGGCACCTGGCGTAGGCCACTGTCAGAAGACAGGACACTGGACTAGATGGACCTTGGGTCTGACCCAGGGTCGCTGTTCTTAGGCTCTTATGACTGTCCCTTGGTAGCACAACCCGAAGGTGCAGGACGAAATCTTACAAACCACTTGGCTGGGGCAGCTTATAAGGTTGGCCTTGCCATCTGCCAAACGAGCCTATGAACAGCCCGTCGCTCAATAACTTTCCCCCGATCCATCAATCAGCAGGGAGGATACCATGGTCCGAGCTGCCAGGTAGTTCACTGACTCGGCGGCATGTTAAATAAGGCAGCAACAATCAATTGTGAAGTGGATGCGCGAAATAAGAAAGCACGTGGTCACCTCTCTCACCGAATCTGGACGCAACACACAATCTGTCTGTGAACAAAACACAAAGTCTATAATGCCGTTGTGGTCTCAACTTTGCTCTATGGGCAGGAAACCCAGACCTTAGAAACCTTGTATGTTTCCAACAACCGCTGGGCCTCAAAGGGCAGGACTGGGTGCCCAGTGCAGAAGTCTTGGTTTGGTTGGTATCAAGGCTCACCTTGTAGAGAAATCTCTGCATTAAGCATCTTCGCATAATTGTGTATCATTTTCATATGATTTTGTATTAAGTCTTTCCATATATAACCTCTGTTTTCATGTAACTTTGTATCAAGCCCTTTGATATAGAAACTTTGTATTGAGCGTTGGTATAATGTTATAGCCCCTAAGGATAGTTAAGGTAGAAGAAAAATGTCATTTCACTAGGAGTAGAATAAGATCTCCCCCCTTTTAATTAACTGCCCTGTTGAATGAATGAGATGTGAATGAGGAAGGCGTGGAAGGCCAGCTCCTCCAGACAGCTGCAACAGTTGGAGAGGGGATGGAAGCCAGAGCCAAGAACAATAAGTCTTCTCAAGTGGGCTCACTAAAGAAGATCGGACATATTGACGGCCTTGGGAATTAGGAGCGAGCACCTTCTTTTGAAAACACCCTCTCTGAAAATAAATGTGGCAGCATTAAAACATCGCCCAGAAGGAAGCATCCCAGATGACCAGCTGACACAGACGCAGATCTTGCATCTGGGACAGATTTGCATGAGAGGGAAGCTGCTATAAATGTGAGGTGTCTTGCGAAGGACCCCGGGTCTCATCTTGTCAACATGGGAGCATCGAGCCGGACCGACAGAAGCCCGGCTCCACCCCTCCCCCATCTAACTCCCCTGGCCAGTGAAGTTAAGGGGAGCAACTAGTTGGTAACAACACCAAGACGGGGCGTGCTTCTGTGTGAGTGCGAGTGCATGAGTGTAATATCGATCATATGCGTCTGATGCAGTGTGGATTGACACGTTGATTGCCAGTTAATGAGGCGCTTTGCCGTATCCCCCCGACAAGACCCTGTGCCGTACTTTAAGTGCAACAACCTGATTTGCACCCAACTGCGAAGAAATGGCCGCGTAATTCACAGGCTGGAGACCTGTCTATCTTCCACATGAAGCTCTGGCAGGCGTGCGGGCGGAGGGCGGATGGAATTCTTGGAAGAGGCTCTGAAACGAAACTCGCACGAGGTGAATATTTCTGCTTCGATCTTCGCGTGGCCAGCAAGTGAGGGCACCGCAGGGCGACACGCCGCAGCTGGGTGGCGGGCTCTTGGTGCTCCGTGCGGTCAGCGTTGTTCTCCCCGAATTGGTCTGGGGAGCCGTGCGAAGACCCATGAGTACAAACAGCGACTGTCCACGCTGTCCTTGAAATCCGGGGTGACGGGGATGGGACCCAGAACGATGGGCAGCCAGCTGGCAGTGCAACCTAGGGAGGATTGCGCCAGGCCAAAGGGGAAGGGAGGGACGCCCTGGCGCAGGCAGCTGCATTCCCTGGAACAACAGCCAGGTGAGGGATCCCCCTGGACTGGGACCCAGACAATGGGAAACCCCCACCCCGCAGGAATGCGCCTGGCTATTGTTCCAGCAGAGCGAGAGAATCCGTGGAGCAGGCAGCCAGGGCCACCCGAAGAGCTGCGGGGAAGCAGGGCTGGGATCCCAGGGGCTGCGGGCCAGGAGTGAGGGCACCCATTTCAGCGCTGCCGGTGCCCCTCTCTCCAAACTGGCAGACCCCTGTTAGCCCAGCCCTGAGCGCCCCCCCAGCCCTGCCAGTGCCCCTCACTCCCGACCCGCAGCCCCTGCTAGCCCAGCCCTGGGCGCCCCCCCAGCCCTGCCAGTGCCCCTCACTCCCGACCCGCAGCCCCTGCTAGCCCAGCCCTGCCCCCAACCTCACCCAGCTCTGCGGGTGGCCCTGGCTGCCTGCCCCACAGATTCTCTCGCTCTGCTGGAACAATAGCCAGGCGCATTCCTGCGGGGTGGGGGTTTCCCATTGTCTGGGTCCCAGTCCAGGGGGATCCCTCACCTGGCTGTTGTTCCAGGGAATGCAGCTGTCTGTGCCAGGGCGTCCCTCCCTTCCCCTTTGGCCTGGCGCAATCCCCCCCCGCCCCCACCCGGGGCTACTCTCCCTGCTACCTGCTCATTGTTCTAGGAGCCAGCAACTCTTTGGGGTCTAGTGGCCTGAGCCGGGGGTGGGAGCCAGGACTCCTGGGTTCTGTCCCTGACTCTGGGAAGGCAGTGGGGGCTGGTGGCTAGAGTGGGGGGGGGGCGGGCTGGGAGCCAGGACTCCTGGGTTCTATCCCTGGCTCTGGGAGGGGAGTAGGGGCTAGGGGTCAGAGGAAAGGGGATTGGGAGTCAGGACTCCTGGGGTCTATTTTCAGCTCTGGCTACTATTAATATGGCCAGGCCTTTTGGGGCCCGTGCACTGGGTAGGTCTATATAAGGTCTGGTGCTGGGCAAGGTGACCGTCCGTCCTCCTTGCTATTGTCCCATCCTCCCGCTTTGTTACCCAGGGATCGAGTGACAGGGGGGAGGGGGGCGTGTGGTGTGGGAATGCGGGGGGGGGCGTCCTTTGCATCTAGGAGGCTAAAATTATACCAGTGGGAGGGAGGGGGAAAGAAAAAGGCAGAGAGAATTAACAAAGAACGGGACAGAGGGGGAAGGCGAGACGGAAGAGCCAGGGAGCAAGAGAGAGTGGATGGAAGGAAAGGGACAGAAAGAAGGGAGCGGGGAAGAAAGAATAAAAGAGCTGGGGATACACGTAGAGTGTGAACGAATATGGGAGAGAGAAGGAGAAAATCGCTGTCATGTCTCTCTCTTCTCCCCCCCTTGGCTCTGTCCCCGGTTCACGCTCTGGCAAAGTGCCTACGGGCCAGAGCAGGCAGCTCCGAAGGCCCAGGGGTGCTGGTGGGGGGGGGGTGTCTCTAGCGAGTGCAGGGTTAATGCCTGGGAGCTCCCAGCACTTGGCACATTGTCCCCGCCTCCCCTCCATGCCCTGAGCCATGCGGCCAGGATTCCAGCCCGACACCTGCTCCTGGCTTTGTCTCCCACCCCCAGCGGCCACCTGTTTGTTGTCCATCTGAGCACGGCACAGGGGGAAGGGAACGGATCACACAGCAGCGATGGAACCCAGGAGTCCTGGCTCTCAGCCCCCCCCCCCCCCGACCCCACTCCCCTCCCAGAGCCGGGCCTGGAACCCAGGAGTCCTGGCTCCCAGCCCCCCAGTGCTCTCACCCACCAGACCCCACTCCCCTCCCAGAGCCGGGCCTGGAACCCAGGAGTCCTGGCTCTCAGCCCCCCCCCCCCCGACCCCACTCCCCTCCCAGAGCCGGGCCTGGAACCCAGGAGTCCTGTAGTCCAGTTCTATGCTTTGTTGTGAAAGCCCAGGATAGGGTAGATATTTATGGAGAAATATTTCCATGGAAACTTAAGCTCTCAGGCACAATCCCATAATATTCCTGATGCTGATACAGGACCAACCAAGATCCTTCACTGCCCCCCCTGCCCCACATCCCAGCACAACTACATGGGATGTTAGACAGCACCCTATACACCGGGGGGGGGGGAGGACTGGGCTAGCAGGGGGCTGCGGGTCAGGATTGAGGGGGGCTGGTGTAATGGGGTGTCCATGTTCCTGTCCCTCCTCCGCTGGGACCCTCCGTCCTTCCGCTCTGGAATCCCAACCCTCCGGCCCCGGGATATTTTGGACCCCCCTCCCCCGCCCCGAACCTGTTCCCATTCTTCATCGTTCCAGGACAATGACGAGAGCTTCCAATTGTTCCGTGGGGGGGGAGGGGGGCTCTGCCCATATTGGGCAGGAGCCCCCAGCCAGGGCGGGGAGCAGGCTATATAATGGGGAACCCACCTCGGACGCCCGTCCACAGCCCCCCATTTGTGTCGGTGTGAGGTACGCATCCGGGCACTGGCAACGTTAGAGCTCTGGAGTGGGGATCCGCCCTGGGGAAGGGGGGGGCAGGCCTCTGGTGGGGGGAAGGGGGAAGGGGAGTGTGGAGGCTCCCTGGGGAGCATGGGGGGAAGGGGAATTGGGGATTCCCCTGAGGGGCTCCTAGGGGTGGGGAAAGGGGCTGGAGGGTGCTAGCAGTGTTATGGGGCTGATGGGGGGCTCCCTGGGGAATTTGGGAGGAAGAGGGTGGGGGGACCTGGGGTACAGAGGGGTTGGGGGCTCTGTGGGGATGTGTGGTGCAGGAATAGGGAGGGGGAGTCAGGGTGAGATTGAAGGGGGGGCTGGAGTTGTGCGGGTCTATGAGGTTTTGTGTTTGTGTCGTTGTGTATGTTTACGGGTGTGTGCACCCCCTCTTGGTGGGGCCGGGCCCTGCCCTGCGGGGGCAGGGTGGGGGGCATGCATGCTGTGAGCTGCAGGAGAAGGGGTGTGGATGTGGGGTGGGGCGTGGGGGTCTGGGCCCTTCGAGGGGCATCCCTGGATCCCCAGCTCCTCTTGGACCCTGCTCCCTCTGTCTTACAGGACTCCAGACCCACAGCAGCCAGCCCAACCCACCGCGATCTTCCCCCGCAGGAGCATTAGAGGAAAAGGAAAGGTAGGCCGAAATGCGGCCCCCTCTGGGGTGGGGCGCAGGGGCTGGTTATACGGGGACCCCTCACCTGGCACTGAGATGTGACTGGCTCTGGGATGGGGCGCTGGGGCTGGTTATATGGGGACCCCTAGCCCAGCGCTGAGATGCGGCTGGCTCTGGGGTGGGGCACGGGGGCTAGTTACACGGGAACCCCTCAGCAAGAGAAGGTTGCTGCCCCTTGGTAGCAGCTGTAAGAAGTTCACCCCGCCTATTCCAGCTCCCCCGGGGGATGCTCGGATGAGGGGGTTCTGCCCCTCGCGGTCTGTCAGGGAACTACAGCACACCAGGGTCGTGGGTTCGAATAGTGGCTGAGGAGGGGCCTGGGTCACCCACTGCCCCACTGCCACCCGCAGAGCCAGCCATGTCGGACGCAGAGATGGCTGAGTTTGGGACCGCTGCCCCCTATCTGCGCCAGTCGGAGAAGCTGCGGCTCGAAGCGCAGACCCGGCCCTTCGACCTGAAGAAGGACATCTTCGTGCCGGACGTCAAGGAGGAGTTTGTCAAGGCCAAGCTCCTCTCCCGGGAAGGGGGCAAGATCACCGCCGAGACCGAGAGTGGCCAGGTGCGGAGGAGCGGGGGGCGGGGGGTGCCCCAGATAGCTCCATCCACACAGTTCTCTCCTGCCCCCCTCCAGTGTCACTGCCCCTAAGCACGGCGCCCCCAACAGGCTCCAGATGCCATCCTCCATGGTGCCCCCCAGCACCTCCTGGGTCCCCCGTTCAAGAAAGGATGACTGCTCCTCCCCCACACCATACACTCAAAACCCCCAAGTGACCCCACCTCCTCCTCCAGGGAACCCCCCCTCCAGCCCCCACCCCTCATGAGTTCACTTCAGGGGCCCTCCAAACTCCTCCTCCCACCCCCCATAAACTCCCCACTACCCCCAACTCCTCTAGCCCCTCCCATTCCTACAGTGCCCCCTGGAGGCTGATCCCAGTTCCTCTGTGGGTTGCCTGCCCCAGATGGCACCCACCTCCTCAGCCCTCCTCTTTGTGCAATGGTCTCCCACGCTAACGCCACCCGGTGTGTGTGTTGGGGGGTGTCACTGCAGACGATAACGGTGAAGGAGGATCAGATCATGCAGCAGAACCCGCCAAAGTTCGACAAGATCGAGGACATGGCCATGCTGACGTTCCTGCACGAGCCGGCCGTGCTCTACAACCTCAAGGAGCGATACGCTGCCTGGATGATCTACGTGAGTCGGGGGGGGGTGCCCCCTGCTGGGCTCTGCCAGCTTCCCTTCCCCGGCCTCCCTAGTTGAGCGAAGGACCAAATACCTGGACCTCCATGGTGTGCAACCCACCCCTGCATCGGGGCTGTAGTTTTTCTGGGAGCTCTACATCCAGAGCCGTTCTGGAGCCAGTCGTTCTAAATCAGAGGAGTTTAGAGCCGTTCCCCATCCAGTGGCTCTGTTTAGAGCCATTCTTCATCAGCAAATCAGTCCATCTTCTAGATCAGAGGGTTGGGGACTCTCTCCATCTTCTAGGTTAGAGCCGTTCTAGTAAAGAAACTCAGTCACTGGTTTAGATCGGGGCACTGGAGCCATTTTAGAGCAGAAACTCAATGTCTCTTCTAGATTGTGGGGGGAGCATTAGAGAAGGAGGAAGAAGGGCTTCCACTCCGCTTCTAAATCAAGGATGTTAGTGTCATTCCATATTGGTGGGGGTTGCCTCACCTTCTAGACTGGGATTGGGTGGCATTATCTCTTCTTCTAGATGGAGGTTGGGTGGTGTCATTTTTTCCTTTCCTGGATCACCGGGGAGGGGAGGAGGCATCGTCTCTGTTATCTTCCCTCTCTCCATCCTTCCCCCCCTCACATCCCATTCCCCTCTCCAGACCTACTCGGGGCTGTTCTGTGTGACAGTCAATCCCTACAAGTGGTTGCCAGTCTATAATGCAGAGGTGGTGGGCGCCTACAGGGGCAAGAAGAGAAGTGAAGCCCCGCCCCACATCTTCTCCATCTCTGACAATGCCTACCAGAACATGCTGACAGGTAGGGACCTAACCCTATCCTTAACTATGCCCCTAACCATAACTATAACCCTAACCTTAACTCTACTCCAGCCATAACCATAAATATAACCCTAACCTTAACTATACTCCTATCCATAAGCTTATCCCTAATTATACCCATAACAATAAATATACCCCTGGCCATAACCATAGTCTCTATCCCTAACTATATCCCTAACCATGAACCCCTAACCTGCACACCTATCCCACTGCTTCCTTTCCCTCTCTGCCCACCAGCACATGTGGATGGGTACAGGATGTCCATTCTGATCTGGGGTGGGCAGAATGGGGCTAGGTAGCTTCTATCCACCTAATGCTGTTTCTCCTCCCCTTCTTCTTTCCAGATCGGGAGAACCAGTCCATCCTCATCACGTGAGTGTCACGCCATCCCCTCCTCTCTTCCCCCTCCCCCCCACAAAATCACTGCACCCCAAAACCTTTAACAGCCCGCTTGAAGTCTGATCCCACCCCCCAAAGTTTTAGCCCTTCTTGTATTGTAGCCCCTACCCTTCAAGTCTTAGCCCCACCTGCTAAAGTTTTAACTTTCCCGCCCCCTCTCTGAAGTCCTGACCCCTGAATTCTGCATGGAGTCTTCCAGCTTCTCCAGCGCTCAGGGTGGGTGGGACACAGGCAGGAGGGGATGTGTCTCACTGTCCCCTCCTGTCCCGCAGCGGAGAATCCGGGGCGGGGAAGACCGTGAACACCAAGCGGGTCATTCAGTACTTTGCTGTCATCGCAGCCATCAGTGACCGCAGCAAGAAGGAACAACAGGTGGACAAGAGCAAGGTGTGGCCTCCACCCATCTATCTGAACCATCCATCTACGCCTATATCCATCCCCATGTCCATCCGCCTATGCCTATCCCCATGTCCATCTGTCCATCCCTTTACTAGTCTGTCCATCCCTGGCCTTGTGTTTATCTGCTACCATCCATCCATCCATCCCCATCCCCATATCTCTGTACCCATCTATCTGTCCCATTCCTATATCTGTTCACCCATCCATCCATCCATCCATCCATCCCCATGTCTGTCTGTCCATCCTCACATATGTCCGTATGTCCATCCATCTATTTCTCATTCTTCCCATCATCCATTCTCTGTCTCACTCCTCCCTTTCTTTCCTCTAATTATTTCTTTTTCCCTTTTCCCTCATCTGTGTGATGTTCCTCCTTCAGGGGACCCTGGAGGATCAAATCATCCAGGCCAATCCTGCCCTGGAGGCCTTTGGCAATGCCAAGACTGTGAGGAATGACAACTCGTCCCGATTCGTGAGTATCCTGGAATTTGGGTGGAGGTGGAGAGCTGGGGGAGTAGTATGTGGGGCTGTGTCTGGGGTGGGAGCTCTGGGAAGGAAGCCGTGGGGCTGTTGTCTCAGATGTGGGGGTCGGTGGAGGAGGTTATGGGGTGGGGGCAGTGGGGAAGGTTGTGTGGTTGTATGTCTGGGGGGAGAGGTCCGTGTGGTTGTATGTGGGGTGAAGGTGTCTTTGGGGGAGGGATCTATGGGGCTGTGTATGGAGTTTGGGAGTCTGAAGGGCAGTGTCTGGGATGGGAGAGTCTATAGGGAAGGAGATTGTGGGGCTGTATGTCAGGTGGGAGATCTGGGGGAGAAGTCTCTGTGTCTGTCTATGGGGTTTGAGATCTGAAGGGCTGTGTACGGGGTGGGTGGCTGTGGGGAAGAAGGTTTTGGGGCTTGTGGGAGCCGGGGGAAGGGGTCTGTGTTTGGAGTCCATGGGGCTATCTTTGCTATATAAGCCCCTAACATGAGCAGTCTCCCTCCCTCCCTCTCTCTCCAGGGTAAATTCATCCGGATTCATTTTGGGGCGACGGGGAAGTTGGCTTCAGCTGATATAGAGACCTGTGAGTGTGATGAATGTCAATGTTCTCTGCCTCCATCCCATGCCTCATGGGTTCATGTTTGTTCTCTGCCTCTCCCCATACCTTCTCTCTAACCCACTCTTTCCCCCTTTCCCTCAGATCTCCTGGAAAAATCCCGGGTCATCTTCCAGCTCAAATCCGAGAGGAGCTATCACATCTACTACCAGATCCTGTCCAACAAGAAGCCAGAACTCCTGGGTGAGGATCTTCAGCAACCTAGGCAGATTGTGCTTGCACTGTACCGAGCGGCCTCGTGTCTACATGAGTTGGTCTAGTTGAGTGGTGTGTCCACAAAGCTTGTTAGAATCATAGAATCATAGAATCATAGAATATCAGGGTTGGAAGGGACCCCAGAAGGTCATCTAGTCCAACCCCCTGCTCAAAGCAGGACCAATTCCCAGTTAAATAATCCCAGCCAGGGCTTTGTCAAGCCTGACCTTAAAAACCTCTAAGGAAGGAGATTCTACCACCTCCCTAGGTAACGCATTCCAGTGTTTCACCACCCTCTTAGTGAAAAAGTTTTTCCTAATATCCAATCTAAACCTCCCCCACTGCAACTTGAGACCATTACTCCTCGTTCTGTCATCTGCTACCATTGAGAACAGTCTAGAGCCATCCTCTTTGTCCAGTTAAGGTGACTGGACGCTAGTATCCTTAAGTAAAGTTGAGTTCCCTGGAGTCTGATTCAAGTGGAGTGACCTCTTGTACCCTTGCACTGAATCCCTTCCAGTCTTGAGGAGATGATGAACTCTAGTATCCTTAAACTGAGTTCCCTTGAGTCTTGCAAGTAGAGTGGAGTGACCTTCTGTCGTGTTGATTTGAAATGAGCCGAGCATCCTCACATCTTAGTATGTTTAGAGGCATCATATCTTGTTCAGTTGCATGGCGTCCAGTCTTGTTAGACTGAGCTTAGCATCTTCAAGTCTGGCTGAGATCCCTCAAATCCAGAAGAGCTGAATTCAGTGTCCTCAAGTCCTGTTGAGTCTGAGTGAATTCACTCATGTTGGGTTGAGTGAATTTAGGTCTTGAGGAATAGAACTGAGTGGCCCCAAGTCCTTGACCTTTCCTTGCTGAGCTGGTTTCAGTTGAGTGGCATCCTCACTCTTTCACTGAGTTGAGTTGCGCAGATGCGTCATATAGACAAGGGTCTTGTGTCCATCCGTGAACCATCACCTTCCCTCTGCAGACATGATGCTGGTGACCAACAATCCATATGACTACGCCTTCATCTCCCAAGGAGAGACCACGGTGACGTCCATCGATGATGCTGAAGAGTTGCTAGCCACTGATGTGAGTATAGCCAGGGGCAGCAGGGGACCGGGAAGACTCTCAAGGGACCACTGCCTGGGAAGCCATTGCTGTCTCTTCTTCAGTTGGAAGCCTTGACATTTTGTCCCTCTCCCAACACAGAGCGCCTTTGACATCTTGGGCTTCACTCAGGAGGAGAAGAACTCTTTGTACAAGCTGACGGGCGCCATCATGCACTTTGGGAACATGAAGTTCAAGCAGAAGCAACGCGAGGAGCAGGCCGAGCCTGATGGCACCGAGGGTGGGCACTGGTGGCGACTGGGGCCAATGTAGGGTGGGGATTGGTCATGCCCAGGGCTGGGGGAATGGAAGACAAACATTGTCTCCTTTGTTTTTCCAGAGGCGGACAAATCTGCCTACCTGATGGGGTTGAACTCGTCAGATCTACTGAAGGGGCTTGTTCACCCCCGGGTCAAGGTGGGGAACGAGTATGTGACCAAGGGGCAGACTGTCCAGCAGGTGAGACCCCACTTCCTTCCTTCCTTCCTTCTCCTTTTTCACTCCTTCTTTCCTCTCCTCTTTCTGTGTCTTATTTTTTCTTTCACTCTTCCTTTGTGTCTCATTATTTCTTTTATTTCCTTCACATTCCCTTTCTTTCTTCCATGCTTTCTGTCTCAGTTTCTTCCAGTGTTTTTCTTTCTTTTATTCTTTTACTTTGCGTGTTTCTCCTTCTCTCACTACTTCATCTCTATTTTCCATCCTAACTTCCATTTTTCCATCATAACTGCCATTCTTTCTTTCTTTCTTTCTTTCTCTTTCTTTCTTTCTTTCTTTCTTTCTTTTCTTTCTTTCTTTCTTTCTTTCTTTCCATTTCACTGTTTCTTCCCTGTTTCTCATTCTTTTCTTTCATTCTTGCTTTCACCTGAATTGAGCCTGGATGATTGGAAATGGGACTCATGAGTTCAGTCCAGAGTGTGGAGATCCATGCCCAGGGACCACCAAGCCTGGGATTCACCCTCCCAGCCTGCAATAGGTAACCAGTTCATCTGTCATCCCTCAGGTAGCTTATGCTGTAGGAGCCCTAGCCAAGTCCATGTATGAGAAAATGTTCGGCTGGATGGTGACCAGGATCAACAACACCCTCGAGACGAAGCAGCCACGTCAGTATTTCATCGGGGTGCTGGACATTGCTGGCTTTGAGATCTTCGATGTAAGTGATTCCCCCAGCAGGGGGCACTGTAGGGAGCAGGGCAGGGGCACTGGCTGTGCGGGAGCTCCTGGCTACCCCAGCTCCAGCCTCTCCCAGCAGAAGGTGCTGTAGGGAGTGGTAGTTGTGGTGCAGTTCCTCCCTTCCTCCATTAGGTGGCTCTATAGAAAAGCATCACCTGGCAGGTGTAGTTACACTCTGGCATGTCTTCCCCAGATGCCTCTGTGGTCTCACCATAGTAGGAGGTACTTTTTGTTCTCACTCGTCTCTTGCTCCCCCCATCTCCTCCCCAGTTCAACAGCTTCGAGCAGCTCTGCATCAACTTCACCAACGAGAAGCTGCAGCAGTTCTTCAACCACCACATGTTCGTGCTGGAGCAGGAGGAGTACAAGAAGGAGGGGATCGAGTGGGTGTTCATCGACTTCGGCATGGACCTGCAGGCCTGCATAGACCTCATCGAGAAGGTACCTCCTGCCGCCACTCCATCGCGACCCTCCACGCCTCCGTCGCGGCCACTGGAGTAGGATCTGCAGTCAGGTTTTGCTTCTCACGTCCAGCCTCGGCTGATCCCTGGCCAGTTCATCCCATTTTGCTCTTGTGCCGATGTTCTCCTTTCACTTCATCAGCTCTTCTCCCCCCCCGGTGTCTCCCTCCCACAACGTATTCATAGAGCAGCCAGATCCCCTCTCAGTCTGTGTTTGATGCTAAACAGGCCCAGCTCTTTCATTTGCCTCCTATAAGACCTGCTCTCCGTTCCCCCGATTGTCCCAGCAGCCCTTCGCTCGGCACCTGTCCTGGAAGGAAGCCCTCTTTCTGGAACAGGTGACCGGAATTGCACACTGGATCCCAGATGAGGTTTTGCCAGTGCCTTGTCCAATGGCGTTAAAACCTCCCTATCTCTCCTGGAAAAACCTGTCCTGACAAGCTGTAGAACAACATTGGCCTTTTCCACAGCCACATCACGTCAATTACAATCTCAGTTTCCAGGTCAGAGTTCGGGGCACTCTAGACACTGAGGCAGGGCCTGCAAGAATTTGGCAGGGAGAGAATCTAATTTTCCAGGGCAGCGTTCAGCTGCTTCACCCCAAGACTGGTCTTTCGGATCCTGCAGCCCCCGCCTCATTCATTCCATGCCTTGCAACTCGTGCAGCGCATGAGGCAGGGTCTGGCAGACACAGGCCTGGCCGGGCTTGGGGCCAGGCGCTGAAGGAGGCAGGGTCTGGCAGACACAGGCCTGGCTGGGCTCGGGGCCAGGCGCGGAAGGAGGCAGGGTCTGGCAGACACAGGCCTGGCTGGGCTTGGGGCCAGGCGCGGAAGGAGGCAGGGTCTGGCAGACTGAGCACTGGTTCAGCCCCAGAGCCGGGCCAGGTCAGGTGCTAATTGAGGCAGGGTCCTGTGGGAAAGCAGCACATGATCACAGAATTGAAGTCTGTCTCTCATGAGGGGCAGAGTTAAGGGTAGAGAGACAGCCTTAATCCTTTGCTGTTTGCCTGTGGTGACTCCTAGTTGTCTCTGTCCTCCAGCCCATGGGCATCATGTCCATCCTGGAGGAGGAGTGTATGTTCCCCAAGGCAACGGACATGACCTTCAAGGCCAAGCTCTATGACAACCACCTGGGCAAGTCAGGCAACTTCGGCAAGCCGCGGAACATCAAGGGCAAGCCAGAGGCGCATTTCTCCCTCATGCACTATGCTGGTACGGTGGACTACAACATCCTGGGCTGGCTGCAGAAGAACAAGGACCCCCTCAATGAGACGGTGGTGGGGCTCTACCAGAAATCTGCCCTCAAACTCCTTGCCCTCCTCTTCGCCAACTACGCTGGGGCTGACTCAGGTAAGACCCCTCTCCCCTGAGTCCCAGCCCCCCTGCTCTAACCACCAGAACCCACTCCCCTCCCATAACCAGAGAAAGAACCCAGGCGTCCTGGGCTCCCACTACCTTCCCCCTCACTGTAACCACTAATCCCCATTCCCTTTCTGATGGGTGTGGGTCTCTCTCCCTCACAGCCCATGAAGGCGGGAAGGGGAAAGGATCAAAGAAGAAGGGTTCATCTTTCCAGACAGTTTCAGCACTGCACAGGGTAAGGGGGTCCGGGGGCAGGCGGCTGAGGTAGGGTTCAGATCTCCTGTGGGATCAGCTCTGCCAGAGGAGATTCCTAACAGACCTTCTTTGTCCCGCTCTCTTTCTTGTTCTTTCTTCTTTGCTTGTCCTTGACTCTTGCTTTCTCATTCTATCCATCTTTCTGCCTCCCTTTCTGTCTCATTCCATCCATCTGTTTTTCTCTCTGTGTTTCACTCTGTTCACCTCTCTTGCTTCATCCTTCCTTCCTTCCTTTCTTGTTCTCTCCATTCCCTCTGCCTCTCTTTGCCTCATTCTCTTTATCCATCCATCCCGCCTTTTCTGTCCTGTTCTCTCCATCTCTCTCCCCCGCTCCCCAGGAGAACCTGAACAAGCTGATGACAAACCTGCGCTCAACTCACCCCCACTTCGTCCGCTGCATCATCCCCAATGAGACAAAGTCTCCAGGCACGTGATACCCCCTGCGGGGGGGAGGGGAAGTCACAGGCTCCATGGTTCCCCAGGGCTGTTCCGAGGGAGGGGGCGTGGCTAAGGACTGGAGGGCGGTCCTAAAGGGGTAGGGGCACGGCTAAGGGGAGAGGGGTGTGGCTAAGGGCTGAAGGCTAAATCATGAGGGGGTGGGGAGTATGTTTGCATGGTTTGTCCTGTCTCTGTTACCTTCCATCCCTCCCCAGAGGTGAGGGGACCTGGCTAAAGGAGAGGGGCAGGGCTAAGAGGAAGTGGGGCGTGTTCATTTTTTGCATAAATTATCCACTCTCCATTTCTCCCTGTGGCTGAGGGGGCGTGGTTTATAGATTGGGCCCCCCCTTCCACGTCTGTCCCTACCTAAAGGGCAGAGTGGGTGTGGCCTAACGGGCATACATTGCCCCCCACCCAAATCAATCCCTCCCCAAAGGAGCCGGGCAGGGCTAAGGGCACAGGGGCATGGCTCAGTGGGAAGGGGCAGGGCCTTTATTTGCATGAATAAAGCTCCCTATCCACCCCCTCTCCAGAGGCAAGGGACATGGCCAAGAGGTAAAGGCAGGGCCTGTGGCTGCCAGGCTCCAACCCTTTCCATCACTAACCCCCCTGTTTTCCTGCCCCCAGGGGTGATGGACAACCCCCTGGTGATGCACCAGCTGCGCTGTAATGGGGTGCTGGAGGGCATCCGCATCTGCAGGAAGGGCTTCCCCAACCGCATCCTCTATGGGGACTTCAGACAGAGGTGGGTCTGCCCCCCCAGGGCACTGCTCCAGGGGAAGCTTGCAGCGCAAGGGTGAGGGGGCACTGCTGCAGGGGAAGCTGGCAGCATCAGAGTGAGGGGACACAGCTGCAGGGGAAGCTGGCAGTGTCAGGGTGAGGGGGCACTGCTCCAGGGGAAGCTGGCAGTGTCAGGGTGAGGGGGCACTGCTCCAGGGGAAGCTTGCAGCGCAAGGGTGAGGGGGCACTGCTGCAGGGGAAGCTGGCAGCATCAGAGTGAGGGGACACAGCTGCAGGGGAAGCTGGCAGTGTCAGGGTGAGGGGGCACTGCTCCAGGGGAAGCTGGCAGTGTCAGGGTGAGGGGGCACTGCTCCAGGGAAGCTCGCAGCATCAGGGTGAGGGGGCACTGCTGCAGGGGAAGCTCGCAGCATCAGGGTGAGGGGGGCACTGCTGCAGGGGAAGCTCGCAGTTTCACGGGATGGGCTCAGAGATCCAGGGTCTCTAACGATCCCCTCCCCGCAGGTACCGTATCCTGAACCCAGCGGCCATCCCTGAGGGCCAGTTCATCGACAGCCGCAAGGGGGCGGAAAAGCTGCTTGGCTCCCTCGACATCGACTCCAGCCAGTACAAATTCGGGCACACCAAGGTGAGGGGGAGGAGCCTGTGTGGGTGGGCGGAGCCTGTGGGGGGCAGGGTCCCAGCTAGCCACCACCCTCAGGGACCAGGGACCATAAAGTTGTGCTGGCATTAGGGGGCACTGTGCTGGGGCGGGGGGTCCCAACTGTGCCCTGTCTCCCAGCCTGGTGCTGGGGGTGCTAGGCCATGGGGGTCCCAGCCTGGTGCGAGGGGTCATTGGGCTGTGGGGGTCCCAGCCTGGTGCTAGGGGGCGCTGGGCTGATGTACATATTTCACTGGCTGTCCCAGGTGTTCTTCAAGGCTGGGCTGCTGGGACTGCTGGAGGAGATGCGGGACGAGCGGCTCGCCCGGATCATCACCCGCATCCAGGCCCAGTCCCGGGGCCTCCTCTCCCGCATTGAATTCAAGAAGATCTTGGAACGCAGGTAGGGTGGGGTGCAAAGGCATCAGAGGAGCCATTGTTGTTGCAGGGAAGCTCGCAGCCATTTCTGGCTGGGGCACTGCTGTGGGGAAGTTCACAGCTCCAGCTCATGTGGCCTCCCTCCCTGCCAGGGACTCCTTGCTGGTTATACAGTGGAACATCCGGGCCTTCATGGGGGTGAAGAACTGGCCCTGGATGAAGCTCTACTTCAAGATCAAACCACTCCTGAAAAGCGCTGAGACGGAGAAGGAGATGCAGGTACGGTCAAAGGGTGGGAGCAGGGGCTGCAGTGGGCCTGGGGAACTGGATTATCTGGAAGAGCTCGGGAGACAGAGGTGTGCGCTAGGCCCATGGCAATTGCATGGGGGTCTAGCTCAGCTGTGACTGCTCAGGGACAGAGGTAGGCTCTAGGTCAAATGCAAGTCAGTCATGTCAACCGTTTGCAGAGTTGGGTTCTAGGTTAATGTAACAAACTTGGGTTCTTGTTTTAACACAACCTCTGGTGGGTTCTAGATAGAGATGGGTTCTAGATCCCTAGATGGGTTCTAGGTTGGTTTGAACTGATTGGGATGAGGGACTGAGTTCTAGGTCGAATTAGCCTGTAGTTGTGATCTAGGTCATCTGGAACTGTTTGGTTTGATAATCTGGATTCTAGGTCACATGCAGCTCCAACTGCATTCTAGTTCAATTGGGTCTATTCACTTTGAGGAGCTGCGTTCTAGGTTAGCTGAAATTGGCTTCAGGGATGTGTTCTAGATCATATACAACCAGCAGCTGGGTTCTTGGTCAACTGGAACTACTTAGGAAAAGGAGCTGGTAGCTAGGCCAAATGCAAGACACAACTTTGTTCTAAGCCACTAAACCCTCAGCTGGTTTCTAGGTTAACTGGAACCATTTGGGGAATTTACTTGGGTTCTAGGTCAAATGTAGCTGCTTAGAAGAAAGAACTGAAGGCAGCCCAATGCAGATGGCTGCTCACCTGGGATGGTGGGTTCAGTTCTGGTTTCACTCTGGCAGTGGAAATTATTTTGTTCAAGGGGAGATGGAAAAGACGGTTACTGTTTAGCATAGTTGTAGATCAGGTGGATGGATGAATCGAGCAGAGGGAGGGATGGAGGGATATATATGTGGGTGGACTGATGCATGGATATTACAGAGGAAGGGTTGCAGTGGGGGAGGTTTAGGTTGGATATTAGGAAAAACTTCTTCACTAGGAGGGTGGTGAAACACTGGAATGCCTTACCTAGGGAGGTGGTAGAATCTCCTTCCTTAGAAGTTTTTAAGGTCAGGCTTGACAAAGCCCTGGCTGGGATGATTTAATTGGGGATTGGTCCTGCTTTGAGCAGGGGGTTGGACTAGATGACCTCCTGAGGTCCCTTCCAACCCTGATATTCTATGATTCTATGATTCTATGATAAGGGGGGGATATATGTGTGGCCAGATGGATGGGTTCATAGATAAATACTGTTAGATGTACTTATGGCACCTTAGAGACTAACCAATTTATTTGAGCATGAGCTTTCGTGAGCTACAGCTCACTTCATCAGATGTTTACCGTGGAAACTGCAGCAGACTTTATATACACACAGAAATCATGAAACAATACCTCCTCCCACCCCACTGTCCTGCTGGTAATAGCTTATCTAAAGTGATCAACAGGTGGGCCATTTCCAGCACAAATCCAGGTTTTCTCACCCTCCACCCCCCCACACAAATTCACTCTCCTGCTGGTGCTAGCCCATCCAAAGTGACAACTCTTTACATAATCAAGTCGGGCTATTTCCTGCATAGATCAAGGTTTTCTCACATCCCCCCCACCCCCATACACACACAAACTCACTCTCCTGCTGGTAATAGCTCATCTAAACTGACCATTCTCCAGGTTTAAATCCAAGTTAAACCAGAACATCTGGGGGGGGGGGTAGGAAAAAACATAATTATGCAAGGTAGCCTGTTTCCTCTTGTTTTTTCCTACCCCCCCCCCAGATGTTCTGGTTTAACTTGGATTTAAACCTGGAGAATGGTCAGTTTAGATGAGCTATTACCAGCAGGAGAGTGAGTTTGTGTGTGTATGGGGGTGGGGGGGATGTGAGAAAACCTTGATCTATGCAGGAAATAGCCCGACTTGATTATGTAAAGAGTTGTCACTTTGGATGGGCTAGCACCAGCAGGAGAGTGAATTTGTGTGGGGGGGTGGAGGGTGAGAAAACCTGGATTTGTGCTGGAAATGGCCCACCTGTTGATCACTTTAGATAAGCTATTACCAGCAGGACAGTGGGGTGGGAGGAGGTATTGTTTCATGATTTCTGTGTGTATATAAAGTCTGCTGCAGTTTCCACGGTAAACATCTGATGAAGTGAGCTGTAGCTCACGAAAGCTCATGCTCAAATAAATTGGTTAGTCTCTAAGGTGCCACAAGTACTCCTTTTCTTTTTGCGAATACAGACTAACACGGCTGTTCCTCTGAAACCTACTGTTAGATGGGCTCATTGCTCTGGTCCAGGGTAGTGAGGTGGGGTGAGATGGGGCAATACTGGCCTATATGTTCCTTTTGGTCTAATCCTTCCCCTGCCCCTGTGCAGACCATGAAGGAAGAGTTTGGGCGCCTGAAGGAGGCGCTAGAGAAGTCGGAGGCCCGGAGGAAGGAGCTGGAGGAGAAGATGGTCTCTCTGCTGCAGGAGAAGAACGATCTCCAGCTGCAAGTGCAGGCTGTGAGTGATGGAAGCATTCCTCCCCCCCGACCCTTCTGGGCCCATGGTCAGTGAGGTTGGGTTGAGGAGCCTCAAGGCTGGTTGGGCCATGAATGATGGAGATCCCCCAGTTTTAATCCTCCCTGACGCCCAGGAAGGAGCTCCAACTTCTGCCCTGTAGGCTTATAAAAAGGGATTCCCCTATCCTTGAACCCCATGCTTCACCTATCAACCCATCACACTCTTTCTTTCCTTCGTTCTCTCCATCTTTTTCTTCTTTCCTTTCAGGAGCAAGACAATCTTGCAGATGCTGAGGAGCGCTGCGACCAGCTGATCAAGAACAAGATCCAGCTGGAGGCCAAGGTGAAAGAGCAGACGGAGCGACTGGAAGATGAAGAGGAGATGAATGCTGAGCTGACAGCCAAGAAGAGGAAGCTGGAGGACGAGTGCTCGGAGCTCAAGAAGGACATTGACGACCTGGAGCTGACCCTGGCCAAGGTGGAGAAGGAGAAACACGCGACAGAGAACAAGGTGAGGGCAGAGACGGGAGTTTGATTTGTGATAAGTGGCTTCAAGACTATTGTGGTTGAGTGGTATCAAGGCTAGTTGGACTGAGGAGAGTGGCCACAAGGTTGGTTGGGTTGGGTTGGATTTCGTGGCCTGAGACCTGGTTATACTGAGAGTTCTCAAGACTGGCTGGGTTGGTTCAGTGGCCTGAGGGATGATTGCGTTGGGTTGGTCAAGTGGATTCAAGGATTGCTGGTTTGAGTCAAGTGGCCACAACCCTCCATCCTGCCATTAAGCCACTAATCTCCAACACTGAGCTTCGCACATTGGGCCACCCTATATCTAAACCCACATGATTTATCTACTTGCAGGTGAAGAACCTGACAGAAGAGATGGCCGGGCTGGATGAGATAATAGCCAAGCTGACCAAGGAGAAGAAGGCCCTGCAGGAGGCCCATCAGCAAGCGCTGGATGACCTACAGGCTGAGGAGGACAAGGTCAATACCTTGAGCAAAGCCAAGGTCAAGCTGGAGCAGCAGGTGGATGATGTAAGTACCAGCAGCCTGGGGATGGGGCTAGGGAGCTAGATGGCATTACTGATAGGTTATTAGTTACTCACCTTAGACTCTGGGGGATGTTGTGTCTGGAGAGGTTATCTCTGAGGGATCCAAGTTGGGGTCCAGGGAGGGTGCCTGGGAGGATCACAGAACAGAGTGTCTCCGATGGAGGGCGATACATAACTGGGGGGTTTCCCACTAAAAATGTCCTGTTGAGCAGACCCCGGGTTCCTGGGTTCATTTTCTTTCTCTCTCTCTCAGTTGGAGGGCTCCCTGGAGCAGGAGAAGAAGATCCGCATGGACCTGGAACGGGCCAAGAGGAAGCTGGAAGGGGATTTGAAACTGGCCCAGGAGAGCATCATGGACCTGGAGAATGACAAGCAGCAGATGGACGAGAAGCTGAAAAAGTAGGGGCCTCCTTGTGTCGCCTCTTTGCTCTAACCCTTAGACCCCACTCCCTCCAGAACCAGGGGTAGAACCCAGGAGTCCTGGCTCCCAAACTCCCACTCTAACCCCTAGACCCCACTCCCTCCAGAGCCAGGGGTAGAACCCAGGAGTCCTGGCTCCCAACCTCCCACTCTAACCACTAGACCCCACTCCCCTCCCAGATCCAGAAAGAGAACTTGTTTTCTGTCTCCTTCAGGAAAGACTTTGAGCTCAGCGCGCTGAATGCCCGGATCGAGGATGAGCAACTGATAGCTGCCCAGCTCCAGAAAAAGCTCAAAGAGCTTCAGGTGAGGCAGGCTGGCTTGTACATCACCAGAGTTGGGGTACAGAAATGCTCCCCACCTAGCTGGGCTGTGGTAGCAGGATGATCTCAGTGCTCATCTCCTCTCCAGTCTTTACTCTGTGTTGCTTGTGGGTGTCTCCACAATCCCTCCCCTCCTTTCTCTTCGGTCTAGAATTAGGAGGGAGAAGCTCATCGAAAGTCTAGAACCAATAGAGACATTCAGGGTCCCCTCTTTTGTCTCTCAGGAAAATTCTCTTCCTCTCTGCTGTAGAACAGCATGCCCAAAAGTTAGAATACCTCATGCCGGTCTGAGCCTATGCTCCTTTGCTTCTAGAACCTAGACTACTTTTATAATGATCTAGAACACCCATGTGTTTTATTTGGCACAGTGGGGTCTTGATCTGTTTAAAGAAATTGGTTATCTGAGCTCTCTCCTGATTGAACAGGGAATCTCCAGAACTCATATTATTCCTTCCCTGTTCTAGAATGTCCACCAGTCGTTTTCAACATTGGGTGCTCTAGATGCTGCTAAGGCCACTTGCTTCTAGAGTCCCCACCAACACAGGCTTTCCCTGATCTAGAACATCTGCATTCTGTCCTTTGGTGCTGCATGTTGTAGACCCAGTTCAGGTCCTTTAAAGTGGCGCAGCCAGGTGGAAAGAACGGGGAGCAGAGATAAAAAAAGCACCACCCCCTGGTACTCACCCGGCGGCGCTCCGGGTCTTCAGCAGCACTTGGGCGTCAGGTCCTTCACTCGCTCCAGTCTTCAGCGCTGAGGGACCCCCCACCGCAATGCCGCCGAAGACCGGAGCGAGTGAAGGACCCGACGCCGAAGTGCTGCTGAAGTCCCGGAGCGCCACCGGGTGAGTAAACATTTAAAAGGCACCAAAGAATTAGAAAGGCGGCACATCTGCCCGGTGGGGGAGCAGCCGCTGCCCCGCTGCCCCCCATAGCTTCGCTACTGGTCCTTTCCTTCTGGAACCCAAAGGAGTCTTTCCCATGACCTAGGATGTCTACATGCTGTATGTGAACCTGGGTGTCTGAGATCTGGCTAATGACCTTTGTTCCTAGAACTTTTCTATCGTATCTAGCATATGTCATGTTCTAGATTTGGCTGAGGATCTTTGCTCCTCTACCCCACGTGTTCTTGCCTGCTCTAGAATGTGAGATGTTCTAGGCCTGTCTAAGCCCATGGGTCTCTCTCCGGCTGCAGGCGCGCATCGAGGAGCTGGAGGAAGAGCTGGAGGCGGAGCGCACGGCCCGGGCCAAGGTGGAGAAGCTGCGCTCGGACCTGTCGCGGGAGCTGGAGGAGATCAGCGAGCGGCTGGAGGAGGCGGGCGGCGCCACCTCGGTGCAGATCGAGCTGAACAAGAAGCGGGAGGCGGAGTTTCAGAAGATGCGGCGGGACCTGGAGGAGGCCACGCTGCAGCACGAGGCCACGGCCGCCACCCTGCGCAAGAAACACGCCGACTCGGTGGCCGAGCTGGGCGAGCAGATCGACAACCTGCAGCGCGTCAAGCAGAAGCTGGAGAAGGAGAAGAGTGAGCTCAAGCTGGAGCTGGACGACATCAGCTCCAACCTGGAGCAGCTGCTCAAAGCCAAGGTGCCCAGGGGGCAGGCCCATGGAGGGGGAGGAGCCACGGGGAGGGGGAGGGGCTTCGGATGGAGGGCCAATCATCGCTGTGAGGGCAGCATCAGTGGGGGAGGAGCCACTGCTCCTCCAGTGCTCATGAGGGCCCGGCAAAGGCAGGGAGGCGGGGCCGAAGCTCGTGGGCAGGGCCAGTGCGGCAGCGGGAGGTGCCTCGCTTTCTCCCGCCCTCCTGTCTTTTCGGGGTCTCCTTTTCCTGTCGCTCCTTCATTCTCCCGTTGGTTTCTTCCCCCCCCTTCACCGCCCTGACATCTCCCCCTCCCCAGGCCAACCTGGAGAAGTTGTGCCGGACGATGGAGGATCAGATGAACGAACACAGGACCAAGTCCGAGGAGGGGCAGCGCATGGTGAATGACCTCACTACCCAGCGTGCCAAGCTCCAGGCTGAGAATGGTGAGTGGGGAAGCCCTGCCCTGCCCCCCGGGATGCCCCCATCCCCCTACACCCCTGGGACCCTGCACCACTGGTATCCCCTGCAAACCTGGGACCCCCCCTCCCTGCCCCCTATGTCCCTGGGACTCCCCCACCTGCCCCTGAGAGCCCTGCTACATCCTTCTGACCACCCCATGAGGGATGTGCCCTCTGGGAGCCCCCTCCTCGCCCCCCATGTCCCCTCCCTCCCCCCTGCACCCCACACACCATGCACGAGCCCCTGAGCCCTTTAACCCTCCTCCCCACCCTCTGCCCCTCCCTGAGGGACCTCCCAAGAGCTCTCTCCCAACCCCCTGCACTCCATATGATGGATCCTCTCTCCACACCTCTGGGAGCCCCCCTCATGGCCCCCGTGCACGGGGGTGGGGGTGGGGTCCTTGTGGAGGATGGTTCCCTATTCTCCTTCTGCCCTGCGCCCAGGCGAGCTGGCCAGGCAGCTGGATGAGAAGGATGCGCTGGTCAACCAGCTGACACGGGGGAAGCTGACGTACACGCAGCAGCTGGAAGATCTCAAGAGACAACTGGAGGAAGAGGCCAAGGCAAGGCTGGGCTGGCAGGGGGCTGCGGGTCAGGGGTGAGGGGTACCGGCAGAGCTGGGAGTGGGGGGAGCCCAGGGCTGGGCCAGCAGGGGTCTGTGGTCAGGAGTGATCACAGAGCTGGGGTGGGGGCAGGGCTGGGCTACCAGGGGCTCTGGGTCGGGAGTGAGGGGCACCAGCAGATCTGAGGAGCCCAGGGTTGGGCTAGCAGGGGGCTGCGGGTTCGGAGTGAGGGGCACCGGCAGAGCTCTTCGTCCCCCGCCCCAGGCGAAGAACGCCCTGGCCCATGCGCTGCAGTCGGCCCGGCACGACTGCGACCTGCTGCGGGAGCAGTACGAGGAGGAGACGGAGGCGAAGGCCGAGCTGCAGCGCTCACTCTCCAAGGCCAACTCCGAGGTGGCGCAGTGGAGAACCAAGTACGAGACGGACGCCATCCAGCGGACGGAGGAGCTGGAGGAAGCCAAGTGAGTGCTGGGCAGCTTTCCCTCTCACCGTCCCCTTCCCTGCCTTCCCCCCTTCCTGGGAACTTGTCTAGAGTGCTCTAGAGCCATCTGGAACACGAGGATCCCACGTGGCAGGCCAGTGTTTTGGATGTTTTCTGCTGGGGACTTGTCTAGAGCGGTCTAGAACCCTTCCACTACCCCGTGCTTCCATTCCTCTTTTCTTTCCCCCTCTCATTCAATCCCTCCTTTTTTCTTTTCATTCCCTTGCTCTTTTATCTTTTTGTACATTCTCTTATTCTTGTGTTCTTTTTTTTCATCCGCTCCTCTTGTTTCTCTCATTCATTCTTTCTTTTTTCCTTTCATTCTCTTGTTTGTTCTGTCATTTTTTTCTTTCTTTTTGTTGTTCTTTCATTCCCTGTTTTGTTCTGTCTTCCCATCTCTCTTGCTTCCTTTCTTTCTGTTGGCTTTTCATTTGTTTGTTCATTCATCCGCCGGCTCTTTTTTCCTTTCATACTTTTTCATTCTTTTGTTCCTTCTTTCACTCCTTCTGTTTTTTCTTTTTTCCCTTTTTATTGTTTCTCATTCTTTTTCTTTCTTCCTTTCATCTTCCTGTTTTTTCCTCCTTCTTGTCCTTTCTTTCCGTTCATTCTTTCTTCCTGATTGTTTGTTCTTCCTGTTCATTCTTGTTTATCCTTTCCTTTAATCCTCTCTTATGCTTGGTTCCACATTCCCGCCATCTCTCCTATTTTCTTCCATCTTGCCTGAAGTGCAGGTGTGTGTGTCTCTCTCTAGTCCCCACCATGGACCAGAAACTCTTTTTGCCTTGAATGATCTAGAACATAAGGTTCCCATGCATCTGGCCAGTGTCTTGGTCATGTACAGCTGGGAGATTGTCTACAATGGTCTAGAGCAGTCTAGAATATAAGAATCCCACATGTCAAGTCAGTGTCTTGGTAATTTTCTACGGGGAACTTGTCTAGAATAGTCTAGACCATCAGGCCAGTGTCATGGGCATTTTTCTGCTGGGAACCCCCCATAACTCCAAGGCCCAGGGAGGTGGGGAAGAGCTCAAGTTGCTCTTCGGTGGCTGATGGTGTCTGTCGCCCCCCGGTGGCAGGAAGAAGCTGGCGCAGCGGCTGCAGGAGGCAGAGGAGGCCGTGGAGGCCGTGAATGCCAAGTGCTCATCGCTGGAGAAGACCAAGCACCGGCTGCAGAATGAGATCGAGGACCTGATGGTGGATGTGGAGCGGTCGAACGCCGCCGCTGCCGCCCTGGACAAGAAGCAGAGAAACTTCGACAAGGTGGGGCTGGGGGAGAGAGAGAGAGATGATGGATGGATGGATGGATGGAGTAGAGCAAAGAAATAATGAAACAGGGCCAAAGGAAGACAGAATAAAACAAAGCTAAAGAAATGAAGCATGAATTAAATAGAGCCTAGGAAAGAAAGAAAGGAGGAGGTAGAACCGCAGAAAAATTGAATACAAAGCCAAAAAAAAATTAAATGGAAGGAAGGAAGGAAGGAAGGAAGGAAGGAAGGAAGGAAGGAAGGAAGGAAGGGATAAAACAGAGTGAAAGAATGAAATAGATCAAAGAAAGACTAAAAGGAGGGAAATAAAGAAGGAAACAGAGCACAGAAAGAATGAAATAGAGCCAAGGAAAGAAAGAAGCAAAACCAAATATAAATAAAATAGAGCAAAAAAAATGGAAAGAAAGTCAAAATGAACTAGAGGGAAGGAGCCAAAGAATGAGAGACTGAAGTACAGCCAAAGAATAAAAGAAAGAATGAGAGAGCCAAAGAAAAATTGAATAAAAAACCAACGAACAAATGAATGAAACAGAGCAAAGAGAGACTTAAATGGAGGCAAAAAATAGATGGAGTGAAAAATGGAAAAAAAACAAAATAGAGAGAGCCAAATAAAGAACGAGTGAATGAAACAGAGCCAAAGAATGAATGAAACAGAGCCAAGGAAGGCAAAAAATAGTTTTCGGCAACCAACAATTGGGTATTTTTCAGCAGAAAACATTCTGACTTGGGTTGCTAAGAGGTGAAAAATATTTGTTTCCCTGAAAAGTCAACATTTCCACCCCCCTCCCACCTCATTCTCCTGTCGGAGATGGTGGGACCAGATGGTCCACAATATGTCAGAGCTTCCTAGGTGACTTGATCGTGGTCTACAAGGATCTACCTAGGTAAGAGGTTTTCTGGTAGGGCTCTCTTAAATCTCAACGCCCAAAGGAGAACGAGACCCAGTGGCTGGAATCTGAAGCACGACATGTTCAGACTAGAAATAAGGTACACATTTTTCATGGGCACAGGAATTAACCCTTAGAACAGCCAGCGTAGGCTGACAGTGGCTTCTCTCTCACTTGGCATCTTTAAATCAAGAACCAGCATCTCTTAAGATACATTCTAGCTCAGTTGTCAGATATGGGCTGGAGACATGGGTGACTGGAAAGGGGGAGAGACAGAGGAAAGAGAAAGCAGGAAGGAATGAAAAGCTAGAGGAAAGGAGGGAGAGGGGCCCAAAGCAGGGAGTTTTCTCCATTGGAGTGACTTTCTCTCACCCCCTACCCCCTAGATCCTGTCCGAGTGGAAGCAGAAGTTCGAGGAGTCGCAGACGGAGCTGGAGTCCTCGCAGAAGGAGGCGCGGTCGCTCAGCACCGAGCTCTTCAAGCTGAAGAACGCCTACGAGGAGTCGCTGGAGCATCTGGAGACCTTCAAGAGGGAGAACAAGAACCTACAGGGTGAGACTCCCCGCCCCCTTCCCCGGCACCCCCTGCCCCCACTCCCTGCAGCACAGCACCCACTGGCCCCAGGCTGGGGTAGGACAATCTCCCACCCTAGCCATGACCCGCCTCCTGCTTAGCGCAGTCTCTCTCCCCCCGCAGAGGAGATCTCGGACCTGACGGAGCAGCTGGGAACCAGCGGCAAAACCATCCATGAGCTGGAGAAGGTGCGGAAGCAGCTGGAGGCCGAGAAGATGGAGCTGCAGGCGGCGCTGGAGGAGGCTGAGGTGAGGGGCACGGCCGAGCACCCTTTCCCAGAGCCGCATGGGGGTCAGCCGGGAACCCCCCCTCCAGCACCAGCTCTGCCTATTCTGATTTCATTTTCCCTCTCTCTCTTTCCAACCCTTTCCCTGCTCTTTCCCTTTCATCCACCCTTGCTTTTTTCACTAATTCTTTTCTTCTGTCTGCCACTTTTTCAATTCTTCCTTGAATATATTCTTTCTTTCTTTCTTTTATGTATTAATCTCTCTCTCTCTCTCTTTTCTCTCACTCATTCATCCTTCCCCCCTTCCACTCCCCAGGCCTCTCTGGAGCACGAGGAGGGGAAGATCCTGCGGGCCCAGTTGGAGTTTAGCCAGTTCAAGGCAGATTTTGAGCGGAAGCTGGCGGAGAAGGATGAGGAGATGGAGCAGGCCAAGCGCAACCACCTGCGGGTGGTGGATTCGCTGCAGACCTCGCTGGACGCCGAGACCCGCAGCCGCAACGAGGCGCTGAGGGTCAAGAAGAAAATGGAGGGCGACCTCAACGAGATGGAGATCCAGCTGAGCCATGCCAACCGCATGGCGGCCGAGGCCCAGAAGCAAGTCAAGCTGCTGCAGGGATTGCTCAAGGTACCTCCAGGGGGTGCTATGCTGTGGGGGGGTCCCAGTGGTTCCCTGTTTCCCAGCCTGGCCCTAGGGGGTGCTGTGCTGTGGAGGGGAGGGTCCTAGCCATGCCCTGTCTCCCCACTCATGGCCTGTTTCCCTCCACCCCAGGACACCCAGATCCAGCTGGACGATGTCGTCCGGGCCAATGAGGACCTGAAGGAGAACATTGCGATTGTGGAGCGGCGGAACAACCTGCTGACGGCCGAGCTGGAGGAGCTGCGGGCAGTGGTGGAGCAGACAGAGCGTGCCCGGAAACTGGCCGAGCAGGAGCTGATAGAAGCCAGCGAGAGAGTCCAGCTGCTCCACACCCAGGTCAGAGAGACAGGGACCCCTGACATCTGACCCCTAGAGTCAAACCCCCTTCGGGCCACTGCAGAGAACCTGGCCCCAGCAGCGGTTCCTGTCACTGACCCATTTGGGCTTCCCTGTTCATTCACAACAGGAGCCTAGAACACTTACACTGCCCTGTTGGGTCTGGAGAGTGATCTAGAACATGACAGCCATAATCTAGAGTGTGGGTGCTGCTGTGTTGGGGTTGGATTGTAATCCAGAACCTGAACAGCACTTTGTTTGCTCTGGGAAGTGGTCTAGAGCATCAATACTGCCATTTTTGTGTCTGGATAACCATTTAGAATATGATTGCCACTTGATTTGTTCTGGATAATAGTCTAGAATATCCACTCTGTCTGGGGAACAACCTAGCACAAGATCACAACCATATGGGCTTCCCTGTTCATTCACGACAGGAATGATTTTGGGTGATGCTCCGGAACATGGTTAGAGGCCAGCACATTCTGGATAGTAGTCTAGAAGATGGCCATTGCCAAGTTCATTCAGCATAGTCATCTAGAACATGGTGGCCATTTATTTGTTTTGGATAATACTCTGAAATATAAACATCACTTTATTTGAGCTGAATAATCATCTAGAAGTTTCGTCTGACTAAGAGTCTAGAACAGTTTTGAGTGATGTGATAGTCTAGAATATGTGTATAATATGGCCAATGTCCTGATTGCTTGGAGAAATTGTCTAGAACTTGTCTCGGTCAGGTAAAATAGCATTCTGGAATGGGATCACTGCACCATTTGGTTGGGGGAATAATGTAGAACATTTGGGTGGGGTGGCAGTCTAGAATATGATAATTACTCCTTTTGTGCAAATAATAGTCTATAATATGCCCATTTTGAGTGGGATAAGTCTAGAAAATAGTCACTGCTCTGTGTGTGAGAGACAAGAGTCTCTTATTTGTCTGGTGCCTGTACAGACCTCACTCCACCAGCTGGTTTTGGGCCAATCTAGAACCTGGGTCTCAACAACCACCCCCGATCCCATTTAATTCAAGATCAAGGGGCTAGAACATTTTAGGGAGTGGCATTTCTCCCAGAGAGGCAAATCTAGAACAGACCTGCCAGCATCAGGTTCTAGCCCACCAAGGAAGGAGCTCAGATGGCCCTGATCCTGAGCTGTCAGGAAATCATGTCTAGATCTGATGGAACAATGCCGCCTCTGAGCTTATCTCTCCTCACCCACTGATCTAGAACACCAGCCTGATCAACCAGAAGAAGAAGATGGAAGCGGATCTGTCCCAGCTGCAGACAGAGGTGGAGGAGGCCGTGCAGGAGTGCAGGAATGCTGAGGAGAAGGCCAAGAAAGCCATCACCGACGTGAGTGCTAGGGAATGGGACATAGGGCCTTTCCCCTCCCGCAGGCGCCGGCTCTGATCTGGCCCCAGAGTGGGGGGACTGGCTGTCTCAGGGGGGCAGGAATGATTCTTCTTTCTGGCTGGCAGGCAGCAATGATGGCAGAGGAACTGAAGAAGGAGCAGGACACCAGCGCCCATCTGGAGCGGATGAAGAAGAACATGGAGCAGACCATCAAGGACCTGCAGCTGCGGCTGGATGAGGCCGAGCAGCTGGCCCTCAAGGGTGGCAAAAAGCAGCTGCAGAAGCTGGAGGCGCGAGTCCGGGAGCTCGAGAACGAGCTGGAGTCGGAGCAGAAGCGCAACGTGGAGAGCATCAAGGGCCTGCGCAAGTCGGAGCGGCGCATCAAGGAGCTCACCTACCAGGTACCGCCGGGAGGGGGTGGGTCTGGAAACAAGATAAGCTGCAGATCTTGCAATCCAGAATACAAATGGTATGATCCAGAACATGAGTTGCATGCCTCAGAACACAATATGTGCTCTAGAACCCAAAGTGCGTGCCCCAGAACTTGCAGTCTAGAACATGAGTTGTCTGGCATGGAACACAAGTAGCCTGCCCCCAAACATGTTACGTATGCTCTAGAACATAAGACATGTGTCATGGACTCACAGGTTGTGCCCATTCTTGGCCCCGTGCAGTCCCTGGGAGGAACCCCCTTCAGTGTGACAGCCCTTCTCGGGGATCCACTCTCTCTTGGGGGTTAAGACCTTCCACCTCCTGGAACCACATCTCTCTGAGCCCATCCTCCACTTCATCACAACATGCCCCAGGGCATGTATGGTCCTATCCAGAACATAATCCTAGCTGTTCTGCATCACAAATACCTGGCTTCTGACCATCCCACACTAGGACTTGAACATCGCACTCAAGACACATGCTACAGAATTGTTTGCCGGGTCTATAACATCTTACTAATCATTGTAGACCTAGGTGAGCACATCCTGTTCCAGAAACCTCTGCACCAGAACACAAGCTATCCACTCGAGAACGTGGGAGATGTGGCAGAGAACATAACCTGATCTATGCTCGACCATAGGCCAGAAAGGATCATTGAGGTCATCTAGCCAGATCTCCTGTATATTACAGGCCATAGACTTCCCTCACTTGTTCTAGAATAATATGTTCTAGAGTATAGCACACCCATTAGCCTTGTGTTCCATAGCCAGATTCAAGAACACAATTCATTCCATAGTCTCGAACCCTGCATGAAATTCCCATGTGTTACCCCCGTATTATACAATAACAACCTGGAGTATCTCAGCATTCCCAGCCATCATGTTGCTCTAGAGCCAGGCTCTCCTGCTCTAGAACCAACCCCTACCTGGCTTGGCTTTTGGTCTAGAACATGGTGGATCTAGAAACCATCACCCCTCCCACTGGCTTTTTTAATTCTAGATCAAGAGTGCCCCAGCAGCCCTTGAGTTTTAGACAGGTCTAGAATAATTGTGGGGCTCTTTTGTTCCCACCCCCATTTCAGGTAACACACGTAGACTTATGGTCACAAACGGAGACTGGGTGTTAATCCAGCCCCCATGGTTCTTGAGTAGCTGGGTTCCAGAGCCACTTGCTGAATCCAGAATGTCTCCCCCCCTCTCCCCCCATCTCTCCAGACTGAGGAGGACAGGAAGAATCTGATCCGTCTCCAGGACCTGGTAGACAAACTCCAGCTGAAGGTCAAAGCCTACAAGCGGCAGGCCGAGGAGGCGGTGAGTGTCCAGAACTTCTAGATCCTCCCCATGATGCATTCTGGAATCCAGACCTCCTCCTCCTCCGGGCCGCAGAACCCAGATGGATGGGCAGGTGGACAGTTGAGTGGGTGGATAGGTGGAGAGTTGATGGAAAGGTTGGATGTGAAAACGGAAGAATGGATGGATTGTAACCAATCAGTACAGGGGGGCTGGCCCCCTCCTAACCTTCCCTGAGCCCTTATCTGTTGGAAATCCAGTGGTGGGTAGTTCCACAGGTTAACACATCCCATTTTCTTCTCTGTGTCCCCAGTGGGACAGGCACCCCCTGCCTTGGGGCAGTACCCAGGTAAGTGCAGGGGGCCTGGCTGTGCTGAACTCTGGGCTGCACTGCAGACCCGGTAGCGGGCACTTCCACAGGGTAACGCCCCGATTTCTCTCCCCTGGCAGGAGGAACAAGCCAACACCAACCTGGCCAAGTTCCGGAAGGTGCAGCACGAGCTGGACGAGGCGGAGGAGCGGGCTGACATCGCCGAGTCCCAGGTCAACAAGCTGCGGGCCAAGAGCCGGGACATCGGAGCCAAGGTGAGCCATGGAGGAGCTGCCCCTCCCCCTCCTCTGACCCCCCACCCCCTTTTTTCCTCTCCTCCCCCATTTCTCCTGTCACCTCTTCTCCCCTCCCTTCTCCCCTCCCCACGTCTTTGCCCTCCTATTGACACACTCTCTCTCTCTCTCTGTTCTTTTGCAGAAGGGGCTGAATGAGGAGTAACTCCCGTGACCCCCCCAGGCATCCCCTGTCTGCAACTGACAGACTCTGCCCCCCGACCCACCCCCATTCTCTGTATATCAGCGTCGGCCCCCCATCCCCGCTTCCCAGACTGTAGAATAAAATGCATTGTACAGCTCTGTGAGCTCTGCGTGTGACTTTAAATAAACACTCCCCACAGCATGACACCCCCCACCGAGCCCTGCCCCCCGACTCCACCCAGCACAGCGCTCCTAGGCCTACACACCCGTGTCCTCTTTACCCATAGATGAGTTGAGTGGAGACCAGGCTCTGTCATTGGTATTAGCTGGCCACTAGTGGCCAGTGTCGGTATTGCACAATGAACAGACGAGGAGGGGGTGACAAACGGGATGGGGCTGGGATATCACACAGGGAGGGAGGGATGTTGTGGAGGGGGGGGGATGGAGGGATGGATATCACACAGGGAGGGAGGGATGTTGTGGAGGGGGGGGATGGAGGGATGGATATCACACAGGGAGGGAGGGATGTTGTGGAGGGAGGGGGGATGGAGGGATGGATATCACACAGGGAGGGAGGGATGTTGTGGAGGGGGGGATGGAGGGATGGATATCACACAGGGAGGGAGCAATGTTGTGGAGGGAGGGGGGATGGAGGGATGGATATCACACAGGGAGGGAGGGATGTTGTGGAGGGAGGGGTGGAGGGATGGATATCACACAGGGAGGGAGGGATGTTGTGGAGGGAGGGGGGGGTGGAGGGATGGATATCACACAGGGAGGGAGGGATGTTGTGGAGGGGGGTGGAGGGATGGATATCACACAGGGAGGGATGTTGTGGAGGGGGGGGGATGGAGGGATGGATATCACACAGGGAGGGAGGGATGTTGTGGAGGGGGGGGGATGGAGGGATGGATATCACACAGGGAGGGAGGGATGTTGTGGAGGGGGGGGGATGGAGGGATGGATATCACACAGGGAGGGAGGGATGTTGTGGAGGGAGGGGTGGAGGGATGGATATCACACAGGGAGGGAGGGATGTTGTGGAGGGAGGGGGATGAGGGGATGGATATCACACAGGGAGGGAGGGATGTTGTGGAGGGGGGGATGGAGGGATGGATATCACACAGGGAGGGAGGGATGTTGTGGAGGGAGGGGGGATGGAGGGATGGATATCACACAGGGAGGGAGGGATGTTGTGGAGGGGGATGGAGGGATGGATATCACACAGGGAGGGAGGGATGTTGTGGAGGGAGGGGGGGGTGGAGGATGGATATCACACAGGGAGGGAGGGATGTTGTGGAGGGGGGTGGAGGGATGGATATCACACAGGGAGGGATGTTGTGGAGGGGGGGGGGATGGAGGGATGGATATCACACAGGGAGGGAGGGATGTTGTGGAGGGGGGGGGATGGAGGGATGGATATCACACAGGGAGGGAGGGATGTTGTGGAGGGGGGGATGGAGGGATGGATATCACACAGGGAGGGAGGGATGTTGTGGAGGGAGGGGTGGAGGGATGGATATCACACAGGGAGGGAGGGATGTTGTGGAGGGAGGGGGATGGAGGGATGGATATCACACAGGGAGGGAGGGATGTTGTGGAGGGGGGGATGGAGGGATGGATATCACACAGGGAGGGAGGGATGTTGTGGAGGGAGGGGGGTGGAGGGATGGATATCACACAGGGAGGGAGGGATGTTGTGGAGGGGGGGGTGGAGGGATGGATATCACACAGGGAGGGAGCAATGTTGTGGAGGGAGGGGGGATGGAGGGATGGATATCACACAGGGAGGGAGGGATGTTGTGGAGGGAGGGGTGGAGGGATGGATATCACACAGGGAGGGAGGGATGTTGTGGAGGGAGGGGATGGAGGGATGGATATCACACAGGGAGGGAGGGATGTTGTGGAGGGGGGGGATGGAGGGATGGATATCACACAGGGAGGGAGGGATGTTGTGGAGGGGGGGGGGATGGAGGGATGGATATCACACAGGGAGGGAGGGATATTGTGGAGGGGGGGGATGGAGGGATGGATATCACACAGGGAGGGAGGGATGTTGTGGAGGGGGGTGGAGGGATGGATATCACACAGGGAGGGAGGGATGTTGTGGAGGGAGGGGGGTGGAGGGATGGATATCACACAGGGAGGGAGGGATGTTGTGGAGGGGGGGATGGAGGGATGGATATCACACAGGGAGGGAGGGATGTTGTGGAGGGGGGGTGGAGGGATGGATATCACACAGGAGGGAGGGATGTTGTGGAGGGAGGGGGGATGGAGGGATGGATATCACACAGGGAGGGAGGGATGTTGTGGAGGGGGGGATGGAGGGATGGATATCACACAGGGAGGGAGGGATGTTGTGGAGGGAGGGGGATGGAGGGATGGATATCACACAGGGAGAGGGATGTTGTGGAGGGAGGGGGGGATGGAGGGATGGATATCACACAGGGAGGGAGGGATGTTGTGGAGGGGGGTGGAGGGATGGATATCACACAGGGAGGGAGGGATGTTGTGGAGGGAGGGGGGATGGAGGGATGGATATCACACAGGGAGGGAGGGATGTTGTGGAGGGGGGTGGAGGGATGGATATCACACAGGGAGGGAGGGATGTTGTGGAGGGAGGGGGGATGGAGGGATGGATATCACACAGGGAGAGGGATGTTGTGGAGGGGGGATGGAGGGATGGATATCACACAGGGAGGGAGGGATGTTGTGGAGGGGGGGATGGAGGGATGGATATCACACAGGGAGGGAGGGATGTTGTGGAGGGGGGGGGATGGAGGGATGGATATCACACAGGGAGGGAGGGATGTTGTGGAGGGGGGTGGAGGGATGGATATCACACAGGGAGGGATGTTGTGGAGGGGGGGGTGGAGGGATGGATATCACACAGGGAGGAGGGATGTTGTGGAGGGAGGGGGGATGGAGGGATGGATATCACACAGGGAGGGAGGGATGTTGTGGAGGGGGGTGGAGGGATGGATATCACACAGGGAGGGAGGGATGTTGTGGAGGGGGGGGGGTGGAGGGATGGATATCACACAGGGAGAGGGATGTTGTGGAGGGGGGATGGAGGGATGGATATCACACAGGGAGGGAGGGATGTTGTGGAGGGGGGTGGAGGGATGGATATCACACAGGGGAGGGAGGGATGTTGTGGAGGGGGGGGGATGGAGGGATGGATATCACACAGGGAGAGGGATGTTGTGGAGGGGGGGGGGTGGAGGGATGGATATCACACAGGGAGAGGGATGTTGTGGAGGGGGGTGGAGGGATGGATATCACACAGGAGGGAGGGATGTTGTGGAGGGGGGGTGGAGGGATGGATATCACACAGGGAGGGAGGGATGTTGTGGAGGGGGGGATGGAGGGATGGATATCACACAGGGGAGGGATGTTGTGGAGGGGGGGTGGAGGGATGGATATCACACAGGGAGGGATGTTGTGGAGGGGGGATGGAGGGATGGATATCACACAGGGAGGGATGTTGTGGAGGGGGGGTGGAGGGATGGATATCACACAGGGAGGGAGGGATGTTGTGGAGGGAGGGGTGGAGGGATGGATATCACACAGGGAGGGAGGGATGTTGTGGAGGGGGGATGGAGGGATGGATATCACACAGGGAGGGAGGGATGTTGTGGAGGGAGGGGGGATGGAGGGGATGGATATCACACAGGGAGGGAGGGATGTTGTGGAGGGGGGGTGGAGGGATGGATATCACACAGGGAGGGAGGGATGTTGTGGAGGGAGGGGTGGAGGGATGGATATCACACAGGGAGGGAGGGATGTTGTGGAGGGGGGATGGAGGGATGGATATCACACAGGGAGGGAGGGATGTTGTGGAGGGAGGGGGGATGGAGGGATGGATATCACACAGGGAGGGAGGGATGTTGTGGAGGGGGGGTGGAGGGATGGATATCACACAGGGAGGGAGGGATGTTGTGGAGGGGGGGATGGAGGGATGGATATCACACAGGGAGAGGGATGTTGTGGAGGGAGGGGGGATGGAGGGATGGATATCACACAGGGAGAGGGATGTTGTGGAGGGAGGGGGGGTGGAGGATGGATATCACACAGGGAGGGAGGGATGTTGTGGAGGGAGGGGGGGAGGGATGGATATCACACAGGGAGGGAGGGATGTTGTGGAGGGGGGTGGAGGGATGGATATCACACAGGGAGGGAGGGGTGGAGGGATTACCAAATTTAAAGATGGAAATAGGTCAAAGAAAGAGATTAGCTCGAATGTGTGGAGGGATGAACGGCTGTGGATGGGGATGGAGGGATGGGGGGATGTTTGGCTGGGGATGGGGGGATGGAGGGATAGAGGGATGAACGGATTGCGATGGAGGGATGGGGGGATGTTTGGATGGGGATGGGGAAATGGGGGGATGGAGGGATGAATGGCTGTGGATGGGGATGGGGGGGATGGATGGAGGGAGGATGGAGGGAGGGGGTTGGAGCTGGGCAGGGGTGGGTGGATGAAGGGATGGATAGAGGGAGGGGTGGATGGAGGAAGGGATGGAGGGAGGGAGGGAGGGTGGATGTAGGGGTGGATGGATGGAGGGAGGGCTGATGGAGGAAGGGATGGATGGATGGAGGGAGGGCTGATGGAGGGATGGAGGGATGGAGGGAGGGATGGAGGATGGAAGGAGTTTGGATGGATGGAGGGAGCGGTGGATGGAGGCATGGAGGGAGGGAGGGAGGGAGGGTGGATGGAGGGTGGATGGATAGAGGGAGGGAGGGATGGAGGGAGGATGGAGGGAGGGAGGGATGGAGGGTGGATGGATAGAGGGAGGGATGGATGGATGGAGGGAGGGAGGGTGGAGGGAGAGAGGGAGGGAGGGTGGAAGGAGTGTGGATGGATAGAGGGAGGGAGGGTGGATGGAGGGTGGATGGATGGAGGGAGGGATGGAGGGAGGATGGAGGGAAGATGGAGGGAGGGAGGGATGGAGGGTGGATGGAGGGTGGATGGATGGAGGGTGGATGGAGGGTGGATGGAGGGTGGATGGATGGAGGGAGCGGTGGATGGATGGAGGGAGGGAGGGTGGATGGAGGGTGGATGGATAGAGGGAGGGAGGGTGGAGGGAGGGAGGGATGGAGGTGGATGGATGGAGGGAGGGATGGAGGGTGGATGGAGGGTGGATGGATGGAGGGGAGCGGTGGATGGAGGGAGGGAGGGAGGGATGGAGGGTGGATGGATGGATGGAGGGAGGGTGGATGGAGGGTGGATGGATAGAGGGAGGAGGGTGGAGGGTGGATGGATGGAGGGAGGGAGGGTGGATGGAGGAGGGTGGATGGATAGAGGGAGGGAGGGTGGAGGGAGGGAGGGATGGAGGGTGGATGGATGGAGGGAGGGATGGAGGGTGGATGGAGGGTGGATGGATGGAGGGAGCGGTGGATGGAGGAGGGAGGGAGGGATGGAGGGAGAGGTGGAGGGAGGGAGGGATGGAGGGAGGTGGAGGGATGGAGGGAGGGTGGATGGAGGGAGCGGTGTGGATGGATGGAGGGAGGGAGGGTGGATGGAGGGTGGATGGATGGAGGGAAGGATGGAGGGAGGATGGAGGGAGGAGGGATGGAGGGTGGATGGATGGAGGGAGGGATGGAGGGAGGGAGGGTGGGATGGAGGGGTGGATGGATGGAGGGAAGGATGGAGGGAGGATGGAGGGAGGGAGGGATGGAGGGTGGATGGATAGAGGGAGGGATGGAGGGAGGGAGGGAGGGTGGAGAGTGTGATGGATGGAGGGAGGGAGGGTGGATGGAGGGTGGATGGATGGAGGAGGTGGATGGAGGGAGGGAGGGAGGGTGGATGGAGGGTGTTGGATGGAGGGAGGGATGGAGGGAGGGAGGTGAGGGTGGATGGAGGGAGGGTGGATGGGAGGGTGGATGGATGGATGGAGAGGGAGGGGATGGATGGAGGGAGGTGAGGTGTGGAGTGGAGGGAGGGAGGTGGGAGGGTGTGGATGGTGGTGGAGGGAGGTGGATGGAGGGGGATGGATGGAGGGTGGTGGAGGGTGGATGGATGGAGGGAGGGATGGGGAGGTGGTTGGAGGGTGGATGGAGGGAGGGTGGAGGGAGGAGGGGGATGGAGGGTGGAGGGGATGGGGAGGGATGGAGGTTGGAGGGGATGGAGGGTGGTGGATGGAGGGTGGGGTGGATGGATGGAGGGGTGGGTGGGGTGGGAGGATGGGGGGGTGGATGGTGGGAGGGAGGGAGGTGAGGGTGGATGGATGGATAGTGGGTGGGATGGATGGAGGGAGGGAGGGTGGAGGGAGAGAGGGAGGGAGGGTGGAAGGAGTGGATGGATGGAGGTGGTGGGTGGGTGGTGGATGGATGGAGGGGGGTGGATGGGGGTGGATGGAGGGTGGTTGGATGGAGAGAGGGTTGGAGGAGGATGGAGGGAGGGAGGGTGGATGGAGGGAGATGGAGGGAGGGTGGACGGGCGCAAACACACCCTGGATTACCGTAAACCGGAACCGAGGGACGGGGCCCCGACGGCGGGGGGCAGGGGTGGGGCCGGGCAGGCTGAGGGCAGCTGGGTGCAGAGTCTACACCTGGTTTGCTGCTGCCCCATCTGACCCTCTTCTGTGCCTCCCCCAGGGTGGGGAAGCGGAAACGCCCCCCTCTATCTGCCCCCAGGGGCCCCTGCATCCCACTCTGAG